>NC_090227.1:36320004-36512504 GCF_024489055.1 Chanodichthys erythropterus | reverse complement strand
CTAAAACCTCTTTTTACTTTGAGATCGTTCTGAGGTCAAATACAGATTTAAAATCATAACAAGAAATAGTAACTGATACTGTTTTTTTAACTTTGCATAACTACACTGTAATAAAGACTTGTTGGTTTAACTTAAAAAAGTAAGTTACCTGGTCGCCTTAAAATTTTGAGTTCATTGAAATTAAAAATTTGAGTTAATGCAATGAAGGTGATTGGTTTCATCAACAGAAACTCAAAATATTATGTTATCTGAACCACATTAATGATTAAAGTTGATGTGACAAAAGAAAAAATGTTGTGATAACAAATCATGGAAATATTTGACCAACAGGAAACACTGGCATCTAACAATGCCTTGAAAAAAAAAAATTAATCTTAAAAAATAAAGCATATACATAAACTCAAATAGGAAGTTAAACAGTTATTGAATAAGCATCTGTCCTATTCTGTGTCCTAAACTCCTGAAACATTGGTGTCTCATATTTGGGAAAGAAATCCGTTAAACAAAAAAAATAATATTATTCAACATATCGTAGCTTTTTACAGAAAATATTCAGATGTAACCCCCTTTTGTAATCGTTAACATTTTCATTAGTAGCTGTAATTTAAAGGTTTAATTCACCCAAAAATGACATTTCTGTCATTAATTACTCACCCTCATGTCGTTCCACACCCGTAAGTTCATCTTCGTAATACAAATTAAGATATTTTTGATGACATTTTTTTTATCTCCCATAGAAAGCAACGTAATTACCGTCATTCAAGGTCCGGAAAAGTAGTAAAAACATTGTTAAATTTCATCAAAAATATCTTAATTTGTGTTCTGAAGATGAACTTATGTGTTTGTAATTAATGACAGAAATTTCATTTTTGCGTGAACAAACCCTTTAATTACACATACAGTTACGTATATTTTGTAATTAAATTATCTATCTATCTATCTTGTAGGCAGAATGATGTTCTGTGGAGGGAGGTGGTGTCACTGAGGCAGAATCATACACAGCAGCAGAAAGTCATGAACAAGGTAAGAAATACAGCTCATGCCCACAATGGCTGTTATTGGAATAGATGCTGCTGTGCTGATTTAGTGACTGAGTAATGCTTTATCACTCTCTGATTCTCTGTTCTATTAATAGCTGATTCAGTTCCTGTTCAGCCAGATGCAGTCCAACACTCCTAGCACTGTGGGAATGAAGAGAAAGCTGTGAGTGTACCTATTCATCTGTAACACACACTTCAACACAAACACTAATCTGAAGCACTTGATTTTGTATCCACACACACACACACACACACACAAACAAAAAAGAGCAAACAGAAAATAGCAATCAACAGCCTGATGCTTCAACACAAACACAGTAGAAGGAACGGCCAACTCAGCTGGAAACAGTCAGCTGATACAATTCACTGCCCTCGCTGGGATGAATGGACCTGAATGCTGAGTCAGACCTCCTGAGCTCTTGCCCTCACACACGCACCCACAAACACCTGAACTGTAGCGCATGACCCTCTACCCTCTATTAAAAGGTGCACCGTCAGCTAGTGTGACGCATGAGAACAAACTGGGTAAGAGGGACCGCAAGAGCCAGAGCTTGTTACCTTGCTGTAACTTTTAAGTGGCTCACTAATAACAACATTGTTCCAACGTTTCTTACCACTAGGGTGTAATAGAATTTCAGTTCTCAACAATAGTCATAAGGTGTTTGACACTCAAACCCTTATTGATGATAATGTGGCTTCTTTCATTTATATGCTGCATATTTCCTTCTCCTCAGTCCTCTCATGCTGGATGATGGCTGCTCCACCCCTCCTGCCTCCAAATTCAGCCATAGCCACTCCATGGAGTCCTTGCAAGAATCTTTCTATATCCAGTCGGTGAGAAAGCTTTCATATTAAAGATTGAAGATCTGACAGTGAAGATTTTTGTCACTGTATCATGCCTACTACAACAGGTGTTTTGATGTCTTTCTCAATCAAAATAAAATATGACAAACAGAATCTCTTTCATGTTTTACCAGCCATCCACAGAAAGTGCTTCCTGCTCCACTAGCAGTGCGATGACAGGAGGACCAATCATTTCTGATGTCACTGAAATTTCACAGTCCACCACCATGGCTTTACAAATGCAGGCAGAGGAATCAAGGTGAGTGGACCGAACTTCAGGGTTAAAGGATAGTTCACCCAAAAATGAAAGGTGTTTTTGTCCATACATTAAAATTGTACCAAATATTCATGTTGTTTTGGACCCAACTGACTTGGACTATGGACACAGTCACACAAACATCCTTCAAAATATCTTCTTTTGTGTTCCACACAAGTAAGTAAGTCATACAGGTTTGGAACAATATATTAGGCTGAGAAAACAATGTGAACTATCTCTTTAGCCACTTTGTTTAGTAGAGCCCTGATTTCCGCAATGCGAAAAATGTGATGGATTCACGGAATGAATACAGTCATAAAAATTGAATTTACTGTATAATGCGTAATGTCAGAAAATTGGGATAAACAAATCAAAAGTAGGGCTGTACACTTAATCAAATTGCAATATTGACTAGTGTCTGTGAATATTAAAAAGAAAAAAGGCTGCTATTTAAAGGGTTAGTTCACCTAGAAATTAAAATTCTATTATTAATTACACACCCTCATTTGGTTCCACACCCGTAAGGCATTTGTTTATCTTTGGAACACAAATTAAATCCTTCGTTCATCTTCGGAACACAAATTAAGATATTTTTGATGAAATCCGAGAGTTTTCTGATCCCTCATAGAAAGCAGCGCAATTACCACTTTCAAGGCCCAGAAAGGTAGTAATGACATCATTAAAATAGTCCATGTGACTATAGTGGTTCAACCTTAATTTTATGACGTGACGAGAATACTTTTTGTGCGCAAAAAAAGATTCATTAAATTAAAGGTGCCCTAGAACTTTTTTTTAAAAGATGTAATATAAGTCTAAGGTGTCCCCTGTGTCTGTGAAGTTTCAGCTCAAAATACCCCATAGATTTTTTTTAAATAAATTTTTTTAACTGCCTATTTTGGGGCATAATTAGAAATGAGCCGATTCAGGGTGTGTGGCCCTTTAAATCTGGTGCTTTTTATGTTTTTTAAAGCAAGAGCTCGCGCTTGCTTTAAAAAACATAAAAAAAGTTCAAACAGCTAATATAACCCTCAAAATGGATCTTTACAAAGTGTTCGTCATGCAGCATGTCTAATCACGTAAATACAGTGTTTATTTTGATGTTTACATTGATTCTGAATGAGTTTGAGGCTGTGATCCGTGGCTAACGGCTAATGCTACACTGTTGGAGATTTATAAAGAATGAAGTTGTGTTTATGAATTATACAGACTGCAAGTGTTTAAAAATGAAAATAGCGACGGCTCTTGTCTCCGTGAATACAGTAAGAAACGATGGTAACTTTAACCACATTTAACAGTACATTAGCACCATGCTAACGAAACATTTAGAAAGACAATTTACAAATATCACTAAAAATATCATGTTATCATGAATCATGTCAGTTATTATCGCTCCATCTGCTATTATCCTTGCTTGCTTACCTAGTCTGATGATTCAGCTGTGCACAGATCCAGACGTTAATACTGGCTGCTCTTGTCTAATGCCTTGAACATGAGCTGGTATGCAAATATTGGGGGCGTACATATTAATGATCTCAACTGTTACGTAACAGTCGGTGTTATGTTGAGATTCGCCTGTTCTTCTGAGGTCTTTTAAACAAATGAGATTTACATAAGAAGGAGGAAACAATGGAGTTTGAGACTCACTGTATGTCATTTCCATGTACTGAACTCTTGTTATTCAACTATGCCTAGGTAAATTAAATTTTTGAATCTAGGGCACCTTTAAATTAATGTTTAATGTCAGGGGTAGGCAAGTTCAGTCCCAGAGAGCCGCTGTCCTGCAGAGTTTAGCTCCAACCCTGTAAAAAAACCTTCAGCTGCTTATAGCCTTAGTAATCCTGAAGAGCTTGATTAGCTTGTTCAGGTGTGTTTGATTAAGGTTGGAGCTAAACTCAGCAGGACAGCGGCTCTCTAGGACCGAACTTGCCTGCCCCTGTTTTATACATATTTTAATTTATTTTGTATTCAATTATAAAACACAGAATCTAGTCAAATTAAAATACACAACAGAATTTCTGGTCCCTAGTTTTCCTTGGAATCAATATGTGATCTGTTTGTTTAGGGAAAAGTGTTTAATGCTGATTAAGGAAGAGCCGGTGAGTCCTGGAGTGCAGGGACGAGGAGATGGTGTACCACTCGGCTCCTGTGAGGTGTGCGCTGAACCCCCCGTCCTCCCTGTTGCCATGGTTCAGTCCGTCCTAGAGGGCCGAGGATCTAATCTGGGAGAGAGAAGGGCCAAAAGACCCATGCTGGAGAGGTATACTATATCATACATGTCCAAGCAATACAATTTCTACAACTTGGAACATTTAAGACTATTGTTTTACACAGACAAAGCACCACTCATATTTCAGTTCAACTTGTGTGTATATGTTAAAGACCAGAGATTCCTGATAATGTGGAGAATGTTGACATGAGCCTGGAGGAGTTGCAGCTGCTTCTGAGGAGTCACCAGCAGAGCATGGAAAGCAATGCTGCAGCAATGGATGTAAGTATGAATCTATACATGGCGAGAGAGCAGAAGATCATATTAATGACCTTAACATACGCCCCCCGATTAACCGATAACCTCTACTCTTTCTTACAGCCCTTCACATTTAGCCTGCCTTTGAATGAGTGGAACTTCACAGAAATGGACCCAAACCTGAAATCAGTGAGTTTACCGTCATTTGTAAACAATCAACTGCATAATGGCTCAAAAAGTGACATTTTTCAAATTGATAATTGCATAATCAATTACCAATTGTATGGACTATTTATTTGTGCATTTGCAGGAGCTGGCTAACGCCCTCATCCCCGCTGCTGTGTCCCAGTACATGTTTCAGGGTCAGGAGGGAGAAACGTACCCAACCGCTGGCTATGAGGAGCAGTGAAGACCTGATATGACAGCCAGCACAGATCCCTCCTGAAAGACGAGCAGGTACCGCCTGAAGATCCTTATGATGTTCAAATCTGTTGTCTAAATAGTTTTATGCTATTCTATACCTCACACTTACAGTTGTCTTGTTTATTGTTTCTCTAAGAGGGATCCATTTGAAAGCATGACACTTGGATTGCATATTATTCCAACATCAGAAGAGAAGGCTCAAATTTATCTCACTAGTAGATGTGGAGGTGATATATCAAGTAAACTTGTGTTGACCAGCCCTTCATGAAGATTCACTTAGTAGGCCATTGGTGGAAGGTGGATTTTTACAAATCATTTGGAGCAATTCAACTCTTTGGAGATGGAATATTTACAATAACCCCTTCTCAAAGCCTATAAGGAGTTCAGGCTACATCAAGATCATTTTGAAGATATTTCCCATGATAAAAATGCATCCTATGGAAACTTCTAATGCCAAGGAAAGGCAATATCAAGCATTTCCTTCCCAACGACCACAACACATGTGAACTGTATGCAGTATAACACAAATCATTGTGGCCAGAGTTTGAATGCACTTTAGTCTGTGTGTTGGAGTTTCTGCTTTGTGGAGCTGTGATTTCATTTTCCCTAAAACTTAACTGTAAAAAAATATTCATATATTTTGTTCAAATTGACATTATAATGAAGCACATACTTGTATTTCAATATATATTTAAAGGCATATAAAAGTACTGGTTTAATCATATTATGTATGTACTAATGTGAGAGGTCTAGGGGTTAAAAATCAGACCTCACAGAAAGAAAACGGAAATAATGCACTGCTTTTTGCACAATTTAGTGTATTTTTCTCAGTAATATTCTGGAACATATTCTTAAGACATCAAGTATCTTTGTTTCAATTTATCTTTTAGTTGATCGACTAGCCTTGCAGAATTTATAGTTGTCTTTGATACGCTTATGATATATTGTGTGATATTTGCCCTCATTTGATACAAATGTATTGACCACATTGGTTGAATTCTTAATTAAGTATCTAAAGATGACTGAAACAGCAACTGTTAATGCCTTTGAAATGAGCACTATAATTATGTATTATATCTATATTTTAATAATTATTATACACTGTATCTAATTTGACGTTTTCAGTTGACTGTTTTTTTAAATCCAACAACAAAATTAGAGACTATCTAACAATGACAGCGCCTCAGGCTCTAGATAAGAATGTGTTTATTGTTCCTGCCAAACCTCATGTAATGAGGCCAAATGAACACACAACATTCAATAACATTTCAGAGACCATAATGCACTTTGTTATTACAGGGCAGCCATATAGCAATGCAAAATACCCTAGATCTCTTACAAATGCGTTGAATTATTAAGTGCAATACTGTTGCATTGATTTATATGATTTTCCTAAAAAGCAATCTTGCTGCATTGATTTGTATGATTTCTCAAGGATGCAACATCTAATGATGACTTAGATGGGAACTATGATGGAATAAAAGAAATTGCACTAAGGGTGATAACTGTATTAGAAATAGCTTTTATTCAGTGTTAGTTTATGCTCTTATTTTTTCACTACTCCTTAAACTCCACTACTCATAAAATGGTTTATTTTGAGAAGGGTGCTTTTTCACATAGGTTGCAAGTCTTTCACTGTATTTTTTTTTCTTCTTTTTTTCATAATGTGGTTAATTGCACTGGTAAAAAAAAAAATGAATGTAGCCTACATTAACAGAGCAAGACACAAAAGCAAGACAGGAAACCAATGTTGCATATTTATTCTGGATGTAGTCTGTTCCTGACTCCCACCAGCATATTGTTAAAAATATGTACACACGAAAATTGTAAAACAATAAACGTATTTTAAAAGCACGCAGGATATCTCTTTTTACTTCTTAAAATAAAAAAAAAAAATGAATCCCATTAAAATTATATAGGCCTATGTATACTAAAATATCTATATGTCTGTTGTACTGTTTTATAAAAGGGGTGATAGATTTTATTCAATGTTGGTTTCGCTATTACCACAAATCAATTATTTAACTAAAAGGTTTATTTTGAGAAGGTTTAATGTTTTTCCATCATGTGATCATTACTTGCAACAGTAAATGAATGAATGTAGATTAAACGAGCAAGAAAAAATAAAGATAGTTTAGTAGTAAAAAAAAAAGTATATAAAACAACATACAAAAATATAATATTTATTAGCCTAGCTGACGTATGACAAAAACCAGCAGACATGCCGTAAAGCAAAACGCACGGTCGTAACACAGGAAGTAGCCCGATGTCCCGGATGTGCTTTCACAACAGAGTGCCGTGTTACGGTATTCATCGAGCGCCAAGGCTGTGCAATTCAATCCCACCAATATCGTAATCAAAAGTAAAAAATAAGTGATTAGTGCAAAGATTAAGAAGCGACTATATTATTCGTCATACGATGTCAGTTGTACCTCCGAATCGATCATCTACCGGTTGGCCTCGTGGAGTAAATCAGTTCGGTAATAAATACATTAGCCAGCCGGCTAAACCGCTCACCCTGGAGAGAACAATCAACCTGTGAGTAGAATTCACCACTGCAAACGATGCGTTTATTTCATAACCAATGCCCAGCGATCCCGGTGCTGCATTATAGCCTCTTTTTAAAAGAGCATTAACGTTTAAAAATGGCAAAGCAGCGTAGCTCCGTCCTGCCTACTGCTGTTGGGATGCATAACAATACACTGGGTGCGTCTAAATCAGCTCCCTAGTTCAGTAGTCAGGGCACTGATAAGGGAGTCGGCCATTTTAAGGTGGTTCTCAATCGCAAAATCCTTCCAGTGCACTGAAACGATAACGTTAGCTCCCTAAAAAGTCAACAATACACCGGGAAAACCAGGGAGCATCAATGCTCACTATGTTCCCTTGACGAAAGTTTAGAGGCGCGAAACATAAATTACGTGAGCCAACTAACTACACAAGTTTTTTATTTATTTATATATATATATTCAAACCATTATTTACCTTTTATTAATTTCTGCATTAACGTACATTGCTAGACAGGTAATGAACATAAACCTAACATTTATCACTTATTTATGGCTGAAATAGTGCACCTCTCTGTTACAAGCAAAGTACTTTAAATAACATTAAAAAATAATGTCAGAAAAATATCAGTTCTGTTGTTCTTGAATGCCAGTAGTGAAATGTTGTACATTGAGGATGATGTCATGTCGCTGGAAATAGTCATCAGTGTCCCAATGTGTAGTGTAGTGTCCTTACCAGTGCACGAATTCATGTACACTATACTGATTCACGCCCTGATCTATTGATTTTGATTTTATGTATTGCCTAAATCTATGTACTAGGGCTGGGTAAAAATATTGATTTCTCGATTTTTAGGCCAAAACATTTTTTGTCACATACAGCAAACAACTCCTCACTATCCACTAGCTGCCTGTCCCCTGAACACACTGTAAAAAAAAAAAAAAAACAAGGCTTCTGCAGTCGCCACAAGCTCCGAAAACGGCAACAAAAACTACCTGGTGCAGCCTGGACCACGAAACATAATAAACATGCTCCAGCCAATAACCGACAAGAATTATTTTAAATGCGTGTTCATGACTGTTTCAGGAAGCACGGAGGGGAGGGGGAGGAGGAGGGAGGGTCTAGCTATCCTCTGTTTTGTTTGACAACACTTCGAACGTCAACAGGAAGTTACTCCACCTAGGATCGCTTAGAGCACCTTTAATAGATTCTCATTTTTACGAACCGATATCGATTCTTAAATCCCAAGAATCGATTAGTCTAGTCTGTTTTTAGTTGATGAATGAACAGAATAGTGTGCCTCCCATCCAATAAATCGCAATAGTCTTTGTGCTTTGTTACTTTTAATATGAAGCAAAGTCTCAGATTTCAAATGACGTCTATCTTATAATGAGATTCAAAACATAAAAACTGTTTTGGGGCTGTTTAATGTGGCGTGACAGATCGCTGTAACACCTCAGTTAAAGAGAAGGAGCAGCACGAGCGCATGTGAACATCCTCTCCCCTGCTTTCATACCAGTTACAGCGTGAAATAAACATCTGAAGGTATGTTAAAAGATACAGTACAACTTACTGAAATACGTATCATGTCTCGTGTAATCGCTCAATCACCATAGACTCATTAGTCGGCTAGAAAAAATGCTAGAGAGCAGCATTCTGATAAATATATGCACTGTTACATATTCATTATATTTTTTAATGTTCTTTAATATTTAATGAATGTTTGAATAAATCAGTTATGACAGCCACGATTTAAATGTTTATATTTCAAAAAACCGAATTGGAGTAGAAATATGATTATGTAATTCTAAACTTTATTTATTAGAAAAAACATCATTGAGTGTAATTGAAATGTTTATATATATAAAAAAGTTTATTTTAACCTTCAATATTATAGTAATGTAGTACAAACTGACTCCCATGTGTAAGTTAGTTTACAGCATTAGTTGAAAGATTTTTACTGTATCTGATAAACATCCAAAATAATCAATATTGAATCGAAAACAGAATCGAATTGAATCACAAGCAATAGAAATCGAATCGTGAAATTTGTGTCAATACTCAGCCCTACTAGGTACATTAAAATTGACATATTACATGCATGCATATGTAGTAATAATACAAAATAAATGGCATTCAAGACATTTGTTTTTATTGTATTCCATGTGCAGTAGTTGGTACAGTTTTCTTACTGTTTTATTTGTGGGGTTGAACAATTAATCGGGGTTCACATCCTTCAACTTGGGCACCTACTGTTGTTGCATTCTGTAGGGTGACCATATGCGCCATTCTCCCAGGATGCGTCCTGTCCAGGATTTCTAAATTGCCTAAAATGGCTTGAGCCCTTGCCTCTTTAATTGTGAAAGTGGTCATATCAATGTGCCCCCGGAACGCGATTTAGGAACGTGATTTTTACACGGAGGTCTGTGCAAGCCACTGTTCTTATTGACATTCTTCATGCAATGCATTAAAATGTTGTCATATTTGCAATGCATTAAAATGTTGTCATATTTGCAATGCTTTGACCGTTCTCCGTAGATCCAGCCTTCTTGCAAGCCACTATCGGTTGATTATGTATAATGCACGCTATTAGTCAAATTATTTTTCAGTCGTTACCTTCCGCAAATATGAAAACAAAACCAAAACTGGGACATTTTATGCAACTTAGAAATCCTGGACAGGACGCGTCCTGGGAGAATGGCGCATATGGCCACCCTAGGTTCTGTATCCTTTTTCTTTTCAGAATGTGAAACAACGGCTTGGGCCAGTGTTGGGTCCAGGTTCCTACATATAATTTGTTTGTTTTTTTCGTTCTTGTCTTCAAAATGAAAAAAACGATACACGGAATGGGTTGCCACATTGTGGACACACTAATTAGTGCAAAAAAATTCAAGGTCTATGTGTGAGTTGCACGTACAGAGAAGAAAAATTAGGGTATACTGTGATGATGAAAATTGTGTCACATGCACCAAAGAATACTTTGGGATTCTGCAGCTGATGCGAATAATCTCAAATGGCAAAAATCTGCGGATCAATTGTTTTGGGTCATTTTTACATTTTCTATAATGGTGCTGTATCTTTGTCCTGTGTGCTTATTCCCTAGTGCAGAGCTTCCCAAACTTCAGAGTGGTAAGGCCCCCCCCCAAAACATAGCAAAAGCTCCATGACCCCCCAACCCCCCGCCCCGCCCCGCCCATTATAAACAAATATATAGATCAGTAGTGTATTTATATAGGTATATTAGATATATTTCATAAAGTCTCTTTGCACAAAATTATCAACATTTATTAACCAGTTTGTAAGAATTTCTTTTTCAGTTTGTAAGAAACTACCATAAAATGTAATATTTTTATATTCCTGTGAAAGATGAAGTAAACATTCTTTACAAATATATTTGAAGAGTTCATTCGCAAAAACAGATAACTCAGTTTTTTATGAATTCACACAAATCATGTTTTTTATCAATCAAACTGCAGTTGGGTTGTTTTGATTAAGTAATAACTCCAAAAAAATACAGGTAACTTACAAAATTAAAAGTATGTAAAAAAAAAAAATTAAAAGTTTTAGCAAAAGCAGATAACTCCAACAGTAGTTTTTTGGCAAAAGCAACTCCACATTTCATGTTTCAGAGTTAAACAAAACCAAGTAATTTAAAACGCACTCAAACACACGTGCACACAAACACGCTAACATCGGCACACATACACACACGCATCCACGCACTTCTGCATACACGCGCGCGCACACATACACAAACGCAAAAGGACAAACAAGGGTTCAGCATGTTAAAGTTGTGTAAGGTGTACAAGGACTTGCAGGAGTCGAAATTATAAATCCTCGATCACTTTTAGTCAGCTTTGACTAAAATACCGGCTTTTTGACAAAACGGATTTTGAGTTCAGAACGTGCTATAGTCTATGTGGAGAATAATGCACACGCACAGCAGTCAGTTATTTATTTATTTATTTATTTATTAATTTATTTATTTATTTTAAAATGGCGTTTATCGGTTTTTGCAAATGAACTTTTCAGGTTCATACAGGATACATGTACTCCTCGCTGTAGCTACTTACTAGTTTTACATTTACTTGAAGTGCAGTTAGGTCTGTTATTGGGTTATTGTCATCCTCTGCTCCACCGTGGCATTATTGAATTGACCAACTGTGAATTCCTGCTAAGCAACTGACGTCAGTTTGAAAATAAGTAATGTATCTCACCTCGCTACAATGTGAAAAAATGTTTTTATATGTTTTATGTTTGTGTAATAAGGAGGGAAGAAATCACATTTCAGAACAATTAGAATATTTTAATTTTTTAAATTATTTTAATATCTTGATTTAGCCTATCCACGGCCCCCCTGCAATACCGCTACGGCCCACCGGGGGGCCGCGGCCCACAATTTGGGAAGCACTGCCCTAGTGTATCAATAACTTTCTATCATATCCTCATTTAAATGATGTACCTCCTGAACATTATGATGTTTGTTTTTTGCAGATACCCACTAACAAATTACACATTCGGCACCAAGGAGCCACTCTATGAGAAGGACAGCTCGGTAGCCGCACGCTTTCAGCGGATGCGGGAGGAGTTTGAGAAAATCGGGATGCGGCGGACGGTGGAGGGGGTTCTGATCGTGCATGAGCACAGACTCCCTCACGTGCTGCTTCTGCAGCTGGGAACCACCTTCTTCAAACTGTAAGTGGCGACTGCTGGAGTTTGTGTGGATGTAATCAATTCAAATAGGTGCTGTTTCAATGCTTAACCTTAACTTATCTTTACATATATGGGATTTGTTATTCATTTCTGTTCATATTTTTGTTAATACATTTTACATCGTTTTTTTTTTTTTTTTTTTTTACCTTCATGCATTTGTTGAAAATGTGTCTAGTAACAGTTTACATATTGTGTTTTTGCAGTCCTGGTGGAGAGTTGAACCCTGGAGAAGATGAGGTGGAGGGGTTGAAACGACTGATGACGGAGGTATCATTGCTTTTCTGATTGTATTTAATATGGTAATAATTGATGGAATTTACAGGATTTTTTTAACTACAATCCGTTCACTTTAAAGCTAAACGATCAGCCAAGTCGAGACAACAAACTTGCTATCAGAGGCTTTGTTTACTCCTGGTATTAAGATGCATTTTGTTCGATCGGATCACAAGTAGACGATGGAGACACATTCCCTTTTACATCTGGTGTTTTAATCCTCTTTTGTCCACTTTCAACCACTTCTGTCCTGATTTCTTCTATGGGAGAGTCTATGGGCGGGTAAATGAATGGGGGTTTTCAGATCTTTCAATCTAATGGACGAAATAAGCTAATGCAAATTATATTTTACAATGGGACTAGAGACCACTGAAAATCATACTGAGAATGGCAGCTTTTGTTTCTCCTCTGACAGCCACAAGACTACGCCAAACACTGTGAGTGAGTGTTAGAAATCTGGTATGGTTGTACTGTATGGTTGAACATTGTGCTTGGAATTATTTGCCTTCAGCTGACAAAGTTTAAATCCCGTCTGGCTAGCGAGCTTCCTATTATGGTTAAGCATTAGGTCAGTGGGTGGAGAGTAGGTGGTCTTTTGTGGCTGTTTGAATACGTTTGACCACATGAGCTATGGAAGCAATCTGGCAGAATATGTTTTCGACTACCTCTGGAAGTGGTTGAAATTAGACAAGCTCAAATGTTTTAGACCCCTTTTATGCCTGTATTTAGCATCATTCTCTTGTGATGTGATTGACAAAAATTCATGTTAACACCAGGTGTAAACGACCAGAGTATTGTATCATCTTGTGAAATGCCATATTATGCAATAAAACTAACAAAAATAGATATAAAATGCATTGCAGAATAATTCCTAAATTTCTTGTCAAGATTTTGGGGCGTCAGGATGGAGTGAAGCAGGACTGGGTCATTGATGACTGTATTGGGAACTGGTGGAGACCAAACTTTGAGCCACCTCAGGTGGTAACTACTCCGTTCCTTTTTCCTCAGACAAACATGCACTGGATCACTAACACTATAAATTGTTTTGTTCTCTTTCAAGCTCACTAAGATTTGCTTCATGTCTCGTTTCTTTCCACAGTATCCCTATATTCCAGCACACATCACTAAACCTAAAGAACATAAGAAGCTTTTTCTAGTACAGCTGCAAGAGAAAGGTAGGGTGAAATATGTTTTGTCTACTCAATGCACCTTGTGTAAAATGTAATTATACAGCTTAACTTGTGTGTTGTGTGTCTTTAGCATTGTTTGCTGTGCCAAAGAACTACAAGCTGGTGGCCGCCCCCTTGTTTGAGCTTTATGATAATGCTCCTGGCTACGGCCCGATTATATCCAGTCTTCCACAGCTACTGAGCAGGTGAGACGTTACTTTTAATATATGACTGATCAGATGGGTTATGAAATCATCTAGTAAATGGGCTTCATATCATTTAAACAATATTGATAAATGGTGTCTAATTAAATAAACTCTTTCCCCGCCATTGACGGAATTTTCCGTCATTAATGAGACGATGCTTCCCCATCATTGGAAAGTTTTCTGGCTTTCCATGTTTTCGTTGTTATACAGTAGGGGGGTGATATTACGCATTCTGAAAGAGTACAGAATCTCTGGATCAAAACACAGACAATAAAGCAGCAGAAAAAAGCGATAGCATATGTTAATAGATAATTACTAGGGGTGTGTCGAGATCTCGCGAGATTAAAATGTGATGAGATTTCTCGTCGAGGTGAAAAGCTGTCTCACGATATTGCTATTACAGATTGTGAGGATAGAATATGCCACCACAAAATTTACATTACACCTGTAGACTGTCGTCTTGCTTTTTGTAGAAATAAAAACCATTTAATTCAGTTGGATATTGGTCGCTTCAATTCCATCCAGCTCATCCATCACAAGCTGCAAAATCGTATGTAGTGTAGCAGGAATCAGGCAGAGGATTCGTTGCACAACAGAGCCTATAAGCGTCTGACAATGTTTTATCTTGCATGTCTATTCACAGAGTTCGCGAAAGTAAAACTCAAACGCCCATTCAAACGCGATTTCAATTGAGAGCTGTTCCCTGATGCATGCAAATATCTCCCAATATGAACGCTATCTTAGGCTGGGCTGTGTAGTTGTAACCATTTCTTAACTCTGTATCATGCCTGAAATTTGGTCTCTATTTGATGACTGTTGGTCTCTGTCTGATGATTGATGCACGTATTGTTTGCACTTAAGACTAAGAGAAAACTACGAAAGAGGATTAGGGCCAAGCATTAATAAAAAAATAAAACCATCTCGAGATTAAAGTTGTTAAATTTCGAGAAAAAAATCGTTAAATTTCGAGAAAAAAGTCTAGATAAAATGTTGAGAATAAACTCATTAAATTACTAGAAAAAAATCATTAAATTTTGAGAAAAAAGTCGAGATAAAATGTTGAGAATAAACTCATTAAATTACTAGAAAAAAAGTTGTTAAATTGAGAAAAAAGTCGAGATAAAATGTTGAGAATAAACTCATTAAATTACGAGAACAAATTCGTTAAATTATGAGAAACAATTTGTAATTTAACGAATTTGTTCTCGTAATTTAACGTCTTTTTCCTCATAATTTAATGACTTCATTCTCAACATTTTATCTCAACTTTTTTCTCAATTTAACAACTTTTTTTCTAGTAATTTAATGAGTTTATTCTCAACATTTTATCTCGACTTTTTTCTCATAATTTAATGACTTTATTCTCAACATTTTATCTCGACTTTTTTCTCATAATTTAATGACTTTATTCTCAACATTTTATCTCGACTTTTTTCTCATAATTTAATGACTTTATTCTCAACATTTTATCTCTACTTTTTTCTTGAAATGTAACGAGTTTTTTTCTCGTAATTTAACGAGTTTATTCTCAACATTTTATCTCGACTTTTTTCTCTTTTTTTTTTTTCTAGAAATTTAACAACTTTAATCCCGAGATGGTTTTATTTTTTTATTATTGCTTGGCCCTAATCCTCTTCCTTAGAAAACTGTTATTTTTATCTAAACTGTATTTATTTCTACGATCAATTTGTGGAAAGGAGTTCAGTTAGGAGGTCAGGAGTTGTAGAAGCTCATAAATCATGTACAGTTCTAGATCTGAAGTGACTCATATGAAATCATACAGGAGAGAAGTAGAACTGAAATGACATTCATTACAAGATTATTAGTTAAAACATTTCAAATGCACCTGCAGACTATTTTTCTAGTGATGAATTTTGTCATTGAGGATTTCTTAAAAATACTGTAAAAATCTTGTTTCATTCTCGTGAACTCAATCTTGTATCTGGTCTCAGTCTCGTCACACCCCTAGACATTACACATCATATAAATCAAAACTGCCTAGCCTAACGTTACCGAATGAAATGGCGACCCAGGACAAGGTATAGGACTGTGCAAGCTTTGGGGTGTTGATGGACTCAATCTACTCCATCTATGTTTTCATCATTCTGAATCTGATCCAAATGTAAAAAGGACCTTTTTTTTATTATTATTATTTTGCAGCTTTTTGTTCAAATTTGCTTTTTAATGAAACTTAACACATTCAATTGATGGCAAAAAAAAGAATGCATGAAGCTAGAATGAAGTGTTGTTGTTGTTGTTGTTGTTGTTGTTGTTTGTTTAAAAGCAGAGGCTCTGTTCTTTCAAAAATGCTGGCAGTGGCTGGAAACTTTAACAAAAAAAAAAAACAAAAAAAAAACGCAGGTGGGGAAAGAGTTAATGTTTGTAAATCCTTATTTTCAATAACTTGCTCAAACGCATTCCCCTGCACAGGTTTAACTTCATCTACAACTGAGAAGCATAAGGTTTTGTCTTGACTGTGGGCTGTCTCTGTGAGCGCAGTCTGATGGGAAGGGACGGGTGACGGATGATGTTTCGATGATGCCGAAGTTTTACATTGTGAGACATTACATTGTGTAGAAATGTGTGAATTTTTTTTTTTTTCTCCTTTATGGATACATTGCAAGTCTTTATTACTGAACTTTGTCATCAAGTAAATACATTTTTATGTTTGACTAAGTGATGAATACAATGTCTTTAGAAAAAATGTTTCAGTGACTTTTTTTTTTAACCTTGTATATTTGTCAGTGCTTTTTATAATAAATTGTTCTCTTGGAGATTACACAGGTTTCCTTTCTTTTATATATTTATTGTTGTTTGTGTATGAAGGAAATATTTACATTTTTGGCATTAACAAACTGATGTGCTGTATTGAAAATTATGGTACAGTATCTGTTATCAATAAAATCACTGACCAAAGTAAAATATTAAAATGATATATTTAATGTTAAATAATGTTATGTAAAAATAGATCAAGCTCCTTTTAATGGTGAAGTGTGGTTCTTATTTTTATTTTATATATATTTATTGAGTTGTCATGAAATTTTCAATCACATTTTCATGTTCATATTTGTTTGTACAGTAACTACTGATCTTTTATTATCTGATATACTTTGTCATATTGCTAATAACTTATTAATGTGCATATGTTGTTTTGTGGGAGGGGTTCTCAGTAACTCGTATATTTTGTTTCTAACATTAGAGATTCAAAATATTTGATCATGATGGAGCTCAATGTAAGCTTAAATTCAACATTTAACGGCACTGTTGTGGGTTCAGAAAAGATCGCTCCTGCTGTAGTTCTGGGTTTGTGCTGTTTGGTTGGTTTGCCAAGCAACATCGCAGTAATCATCTGCATTGCTCGTGAGTGGAACAATCATTTGAGCTTTACCTTAATTCTAATGGTAAACCTTGCTGTCTCTGATGCTTTGACCCTTTGCTTGGCTCCTGTGGTGCTGTATGGAATAGTGTTTGGATGGAAACTCGGCCTTTTTTCTTGTAGGTTCTTATTCTTCTTGGGTCACTGGAGTCTGTATGTTGGAGTCCTGACGGTCACCTACATGAGTGGTCATCGCTATCACAATGTCATCAAGTCCAGAGTCACTAACAGGATGATACTGCACAGACTGGAGAGACGGCACAGGCGCCTTCAGCTGATTGGCATCTGGATTCTAGCCTTTGTTTTTGCCCTACCAATATTTTTCACTCAAGGAGTCAAAGACAAGGATGGATTGCAGAGATGTCAGAGGGCAATGGAGTCACAGTCTGTAGAAGTGACTGTTTTGCTTCTTGAGATCCTGTTGGGGTTCGTCATCCCATTTTTGATCATGTTAACATGTTATCTCTGGTTGCACAAAGGCTTGAGCCAAAAAGTCAAGAGCTCCAGTCTAACTAGAGCTCCACAGGATCAGGAATCCAGAAATCAGGGGCCAAAGGTTAAGACTTACAAGAAGAGACTTGTGGTCAGCATCGTTGCAACTTTCTTTCTGTTTTGGACTCCTGTGCACATCATCAATGTGATTGATATAGTTACTACTCTGACTAAAACTTCTCATCCAGATCTTCATTCCCAAATGAAGTCCTTCCGTAGAGTATATGGTGATGCAAGCAAGACTCTGGCTTTGCTAAACTGCTGTCTGAATCCTTTTCTCTATGCCCTCTCTTCAAGAAATATTTTAAAATGTATCAGGAATACGTAATACAAAATTTCTGATAGGACTGGTTCCCCATTGCTGTTTTTGTGTCGTTTGCAGTAGATGAACGTGCTGTTGATGGAACAACAATAACAATATGCAAAATCAGAAAGATCTTTATTGCCAGGTATGTTTATACACACAAGGAGGAATTTATTTTGGTGACAGAAGCTCCACAGCCCAAACAGAATGACAGTGACAAGACTAAAAAGAATAAAAATAGAAAAAGTAGATGGGAAATAAAAATACACAATATAACAACAATAGACTGTATATCTGTGTACAGATATGTTTTGCACAAATGCAAGGAAATGTATTGTGTTAAATAAATAAATGTATAAATAGTTTTTTGTGTATTGCACTTGTTTATTATCAAGTCGGGCCTTTAACTGTTCATAAGGATTGCTTGAGGGAAGAAACTGTTCGCCTGGCCATTCTGGTGTTCAGTGCTCTATAGCACCAACCAGATGGCAAACGTTCAAAGAGGAAGTGGCCTGGGTGTGAGGGGTCCAGAATGATTTTGCCAGCCCTTCTACTCAATCTGGATGTTCTTGGAGAGTGATGAGGGTTGTAGCAGTGATTCGATCAGCAGTCCGGACTATCCGCTCATTGTCATATTTAAAAAGTGCCAAACAATGCAGGGAGAATGTAGCATCTTCTGTTTCAAGATTTTGTTTTCATAGTAGCAGTGTTTCATTTGATGACTTACTGTTGTAATAATGGATTAATATATCAATTTGATTGAGTGTTACAAGAGGGGTGTTTAAATCATTATAGGAAGGTATGGAAATTGTTGAACTCTCAGTATGTTACTTTGTTATGCTAGTGGGTGGTAATGTGAGTGAATCAATGATTTATTGAATACAAATTAAAATTTAAAAGCAATTTCACACTTGTAATTGTGCTGTCAGACTCTAACAGGCTGTGGTTACCTGCGGCCTCATACCTAATATATATATATTTACAGTCTATGATCGTGATCGCGACACACAATATTTTTTTACAGTCTATGCACACAATATGGCGGAATACGTCCCTCCTTCTAAGTAAAACAGCCAATCATTGATTAATAAAGTCATCGCGTCACTGCAGCTGCCGTTATAAGCTCTGGTTCTCATAGAAACCACTCGCGCTTATGACTGCGCATGCGCGTTGGCTCGTCTAGCCAGAAAAATACTATTTATTTTAATTTAATGCTATCTGAGAATAGGAAACAGCATTTATGGGACAGTTCATGTCAGATTTTGTTGCTGATTTGAAATATGTTATGTAATTGTGTGTTTGCCAAGCAGTTTTTGAGATTCCCCATTCAAATAGATAGGACTTGTTCTTGGATGCCCGAAATAGCTAAGAAACTCACAGGTTTGGAACAACATTAGAGTGAGTAAATGATGAAAAAAGTGTCATTTTTGGGTGAACTAATCCTTTACGTGTGTGTGTCGGTATGCTTGTCAGTACATAATGTAAAATATTACAACTTGGCTTGAAAATACAGATCTGTTATGCAGGATTTTCTCACCAGAAGAAATATCCAGCAGATACAAGGCTCTCTTCTCTGTCTTGCAATATGTAAATATTAGTTGAGATGCATGCCCTTTAGAGCTCAAAGTTTATCTCTGACATGTGGGTGTAATGTTGTCTAGAGTGATCTAAAATTAACAAAGAAAAAGTTAAAAACAGTTAAAATTACAAAACAGTTAAAATAACAGTAACATAGGCTGACTACATTAATTAAAATGAAATGAATGGCCAAAATGCATAAAGTTTTCAGTTTTTAGATGAAAACATTGTCAAGTAAATAGCCCCTTAGAGTGTAGTTCTGGTTGTTGAATTTGATTGGCTGAGAGCCTTTTCCATCTAAGTGTAAATGTATTTCAGTGCTTCCCACACATACATATAGACTTTACTTGGGCGGGCCGCCCAAGTATATTTGGAGACACATTTTTGCTTTTATTATTTTTATCCTCTTATACTTTTATATCTGCGCAAGATAATGAAACCATCCGCGATCAAATAACTAGTTGTTTCGTACCTGCTCGTTATGTGTGTGCGTCAGACTTACTTCCGCTAGCATTCCCACGGGCGCTGCATGTTGCAAAGTCACAAGGCGGCACAGTGCCTCTGACTGCTTCAAAGTGATTCTCAATCAATGAAAAGCGCAGATTTATGCCAAGCGATTGCTAATGAACTCAAGTTGATGAATTACTACAAAGTCTACTTCATGGCCTTTATATAAAATGTTTTAGACGATTGTAAGAATCTGAAGGATCATGGTGCGTTCAAGTCATGTCGGAAAGATCGTATTTACGAGCAGAACTGACATGAATGCCACCACAATGTCGTAAATACCAGTGGGAAGCTCGTAATTTTCTTTAAGCTCCGATCTGTACGAGTTGGGGGCGTGTCAGTCAGAAACATGGCGAAATACCACAATATTACAGGTATTTAGCATTGAATTGTCAGGCTTTTCTATTTACAACAAAGTAAGCTGATTCCCAGCAAAAAATACAATAGCATCACAATATAAAAATGTAATATGCAACAATAAAGTTTACAACAGCTTCATACATTAATTAAAAAACATAAAAAAGCAACATACAACTAATGTACATTATTTGCTCTACATTTTCTAGAAGCAGAAGTGTTGTTATTTTGTGTAATTAATTTAGAGAAGGCACACCGCCATCATACTCCGACGAAAGTGACTTGAACGCACCTACCGTCGTACACACGATTTCCCACCTCGTAAATACGAACTTCCCAGGAAGACTTGAACGCACCATCAGTCTGCAATAGATCAGACATTTCAAAATAAGAGTCCCGGTGTATTTCGGGCTTGTTTATAATTAAAAGTCACACGCTAAGTTTTTTCTTTTTCTTTTGGGCATTATTGGTATTTTGGTTACACAATAAATTGTATTTAATTTGATTTCCATTTAAATTATTGTAGTCTCCCCCACAGGAAGAAAAGACTAAGAACATTATTTGACACATAGTGGGTAATAGGAGGATTTTTCGCCCGGCTACCACCGCAAGTATATTTCAAACCTGTGGGAAGCACATACAGTACTGCTGTAGCTGCTGCTGTTTAGGGGTGTGAATCAGTAGTGATTGTGCTGGGCAAACTTCATACAGTTGTGGTCAGAATTATTGGTAAATGTGACCAAAGAAGCCTGTAAAAATAAATGCATTGTTGATCATTTTGATCTTTTATAAAAAATAAAAAATAAATCACAAAAATCTAACCTTTCATTGAAGTAAAAGAATTGAAAATGTGGAGAAAATCTCTTTATGAAATAAATGTTTATCTCCAAAACACATTGGCTACAATTATTGGCACCCTTTTATTCAATGCTTTTTTCAACCTCCTTTTCCCAAGATAACAGCTCTGAGTCTTCACCTATAATGCCTAATGAGTTTGGAGAACACCTGACAAGAAATTAGAGACCATCTCTCCAGATCCTTCAGATTCCCAGCTCCATGTTGGTGCTTCTTCTCTTCAGTTCACTCCACTCATTTTCTTTAGGGTTCAGGGTCAGGGGACTGAAAATAGCCCTGACAGAACCTTCATTTTGTGCTCAGTGACACATTTTTGTGTTGATTTTGCTCTGATGGATGATCCAACCATGGCCCCTTATAAGATTTCTAGCAGAAACGTTCAGGTTTTGATTTTTTATCTTTTGATATTTGATAGAATCCATGATGCCACTTATCTGAACAAGATGTTCGAGCCCGATCACACGAAAATGCATATCAGTAGTATGAGTTTGTAATCTCGTAGAATATATATGCCAAAATGAGTTTTGGCGTACTTATGGTACGCAGTTTTTCGCGTGCATATGATACGCACTTTATTTACATTTACATTTAGTCATTTAGCAGACGCTTTTATCCAAAGCGACTTACAAACTTTATGGCGTATATACGTACGAAAAACTCTCCTCCTCATGCATTAGGATGATATAGACACACGTCCTCTTCCAGGCCAGTTTGTAACATCTTTAGCTGATTTAGTTGATATTTTACTCATAAAAAATTTTTAGGGGTGCCAATAATTGTGGCCAACATGTTTTAGAGAAAAACATTTATTTCATGATGTGATCCCTTCCCTTTTACATTTTTTATTTAAAAATAAGCATTGAGGTAAATGCTTGCAGCTTGCAAAAAGGGCTTCATTAGGAGTAAAAGGAAGAACAGAACTGTGTGAAAGAAGCGTGTGAAAACCACAAACCAAAAAGAATGCAGCTATTTTAAAAAATAAGCTTTACGTTTAAATAGCATCTTATGACCCCTTTAAGTGTGAAGTGTGAATTCATAATGTTTTCTCTGTATTTTTTAATTTATTTATTAATTGCATCATGCTTGTTTGAGAAGAAAATACATTATATATAGCAGGAAAAAGGGAAGCTTTAATTTTTCTGCCTTTGTGTATTTGCTTCTTGTTTGTTTCTTGTTTATTTATTTTAAAAAAAAACAATTAAAACAATGTAATGTTGACCAGTGTGCTGAAAAAAATAACAATAAAATTACACATAAAAAATGTTTGCAAGCACCTTCATTGAGATAAGAGCAAAGCTGTGGTTTTGGTCTACAGAAGTGGGAGGAGTCAACGTAGCCCTTGTTCTTCAAGCAGTCATAGCTCAGGTTCAGCATTTCCAGACAAGAAAATGTGATGATGGAGCGAAGACTAGGCTTCAATTCAACCTCTAACAGCACTGCTGTGGGTTCAGAAAAGATCGCTCCTGCTGTAGTTCTGGGTTTGTGTTGTTTGGTGGGTTTGCCAAGCAACATCGCAGTAATCATCAGCATTGCTCATGAGTGGAAAAAAAAATTGAGCTTTACCTTAAAACTAATGGTAAACCTTGCTGTTTCTGATGCTTTGAGCCTTTGCTTGGCTCCTGTGGTGCTGTGTGGAATACTGTTTGGATGGAAACTTGGCCTTTGGTCTTGTAGGATCTTGTTCTTCTTGGGTTACTGGAGTCTGTATGTTGGAGTCCTGACGGTCACCTCCATGAGTGTTCATCGCTATCACAATGTCATCAAGTCAAGAGTCACTAACAGGATGATACTGCACAGACTGGAGAGACGGCACAGGTGCCTTCAGCTGATTGGCATCTGGATTCTAGCCTTTGTTTTTGCCCTACCAATATTTTTCACTCAAGAACTTAAAGACAAGGATGGATTGCAGAGATGTCAGAGGGCAATGGAGTCACGCTCTGTAGTAGTGACTGTTTTGCTTCTTGAGATCCTGTTGGGCTTTGTCATCCCATTTTTGATCATGTTAACATGTTATCTCTGGTTGCACAAAGGCTTGAGCCAAAAAGTCAAGAGCTCCAGTCTAACTAGAGCTCCACAGGACCAGGAACCCAGAAATCAGGGGCCAAATGTTAGGACTTACAAGAAGAGACTTGTGGTCAGCATCATTGTGGCTTTCTTTCTGTTTTGGACTCCTGTGCACATTATCAATGTGATTGATATAGTTACTACTCTGACTAAAACTTCTCATCCAGATGTTCATTCCCAAATGAAGTCCTTCCGTAGAGTATATGGTGATGCAAGCAAGACTCTGGCTTTGGTAAACTGCTGTCTGAATCCTTTTCTCTATGCCGTTTCTTCAGGAAATATTCTTAAATTTTTCAGAAAGAAATAATTCCTTTCTTATTGGATAATTTACTTCCATTCAAATATATGCTTCAAAAACTAGCTGGCTCCTCATTGCTGTTCTTGTTTTTTTTAACTGCTATTCTAAGCCATGTTTTCCAAACTTGAATTGATGAAACCCTTGGTGTTTGAGTTAAGCTAATAATTAAATAATAAAAATTAAAAATAGCAATAAATATAATTTTAAAATAAAATAAAAATTAATGACATAAACATATAGGCCTATCTATAGAGAGAGATTAAAGTTATTAGAATTCGTAAAAAGATGACAAAATTTAAATTTATTAGGCAGATACTTAATGAAAACAGAAAAATGTCACCAATATCTGTAAAATAAGTAATTAGCCAATTCTGCTTAAATGAAAGGTTGCAAAAATGAGTACACCCTTGATTAAATTCAACAAATGCGTAATATTCTCGTGCATAAATATCCTCCATAACTTTACTACTCTGTATACTGCTCTAATATACTGAATATTATACTACTCTGACCCTTTCTGGCGTTGAATATACAAGTTTTCACATCTGTTTTGTTTAACTCCAGAGGGGTGACCTCCTTGAGTGTCCCAATGTTACCCCCACAGGTGCCCAATAGTATTAAGGTCAGGTAAAATACTTGTCCAATGAAGGATTTTCACCTTCGACTAATATAGAGGCATTGTTGTTTAAAAAGTGCTGAACAACGCAGGGAATAAAGAGAAGGTATATTGTGTTCTATTTCAAGATTTTGAATTCCATCACACAATGGTGTGACATACATTCATGACACCATTGATAAAGAATAATTCCCCACTCCTTGGGCCTCATTTATAAATTGTTGTGCAGAAACCATCCTAAATTTGATCTTACAATCATTTCTCCGATGTGCGTATGTGTGTGAAATCTATAAATCGCAAATGATCTTGAACTTGCATGCAGCTGAATGGTTTCAGTTCTCCGCATTTTAAACGACACTAAATTAATGTCATTTACATATTAAAGTTCACCAGTCATCCTCCAAATCCTTAGCGAACTGCAAGAATAGCTTAGATTTCCAAAAACCTGCAGTAATCTGACCAGGAAAAGTGCGTATGTCTGCTCAGACCCTGACGTGGCTCTAAGCACTTTTCCACATCAAAGTACGTTTTTAGAAAATCTGAGCGTTGGCGTGGATTTATGCGTACGCACACTCTAAGATCAAATTTGTGCATATGCAAATTTTATAAAAATCCTCATAAAGAACTTTACTACCACTGAATTTCACTGTGAGAACTAGGCTTGTCACTGCACTGCTCCCCCTTGCAATGCCATACATTTTGGGTGCTGTTAGATTCAGAGTCGTTGATTTGATCTCATGAAACTTCAGTATGCTTTACCTGAAGTCTTTATTTTGGTAATATGGCACATATGAGTTTATTTTGCTTTGGCTGCGGGTGTTAGTTCCTGTTTGGACAACCACGATGCATTTCACTTCTGCATGCTGTGACTTAATGTGCAAGATGAGTCACTCTTCTCACAGCTTTTGCCAGCTCTGAAACATTTCTCCTCACCGTCAAGTTGTTCCAAACCTGCATGAATTTCTTTATTCTGCTGAACACAAAAGAAGATATTTTGAAGAATGTCAGAAACCAAACAGTTAATGGGCCCCACTGACTGCATTATCCTGCCGAAATACTGTTTCCATGAAAGGGTGGACATGGTCTGCAACAATGCTTAGGTAGGTGGTACATGTCAAAGTAATATCCACATGGATGGCAAGGTTTCCCAGCAGAACATTGGCCAAAGTATCACACTGCCTCTGCCGGCTTGACTTCTTCCCATAGTGCATCTTGCTACATCACCCGGCCATCCACGTCATGTAAAAGAAAACGTGGTTCATCAGACCAGGCCACCTTCTTCCATTGCTCCAAGGTCCAGTTCTGATGCTCACGTGCCCACTGTTGGCGCTTTCGACAGTGGACAGGGGTCAACATGGGCACCCTGACTGATCTGCAGCTATGCAGCTCCATACGCAACAAACTGTGATGCACTGTGTATTCTGACACCTTTCTATCAGAACCAGCATTAACTTCTTGAGCAATTGGAGCTACACTAGCTCGTCTGTTGGATTGGACCACACGGGCCAGCCTTTGCTCCCCATGTACATCAGTGAACCTTGGCCGCCCATGACCCTGTCGCCGGTTCGCCAAAGTTCCTTCCTTGGACCACTTTTGATAGATACTGACCACTGCAGCCAACAAGAGCTGCAGTTTTGGAGATGCTCTGACCCAGTCGTCTAGCCATCACAATTTGGCCCTTGTCAAACTCACTCAAATCCTTACGCTTGCTAATTTTTTCTGCTTCTAAGACAGCAACTTTGAGATCAAAATGTTCACTTGCTGTCTAATATATCCCACCCACTAACAGGTGCTGTGATGAAGAGAGAATCAGTGTTATTCACTTCACCTGTCAGTTGTCATAATGTTGTGCCTGATTTGTGTATGTGTGTGTATAATTCATATGAATTTATATATAGCCTATAAAAACATTAGCAAATGTGCTGTTTTATTATGGAAGTACCCCCTTATTTTAGTAAATATTTCAGATCAAAAGGCTTTGGGCTCGTTGTCTGGTTATGGTTAAACTGGACATGTTGCAAGAAATACAGGAAATGCCACATTAAAACTAAGAATTAAGAACATAAGTAGTGATATATTCCCATGGCCTTATATTATAATGGACTTAATAAGTAACTGTTTCATTCTGCTTCTTATTAGATTTCAGTTAATAAGAAGATTTTGAATATTTTTTATTAGAAGATGTAGGCATTTGAGGTATATGTTTGCAGCTTGCAAAAGGGTGAAAGAAACATGTGAAAACTGCAAACCAGAAAGAACATCAAGAGGAAGAACGCTAGGAGGCAGCATCAACACACCCGACACCGTAGGA
Organism: Chanodichthys erythropterus; assembly: GCF_024489055.1. Taxonomy (NCBI): domain Eukaryota; kingdom Metazoa; phylum Chordata; class Actinopteri; order Cypriniformes; family Xenocyprididae; genus Chanodichthys; species Chanodichthys erythropterus. The sequence goes on along the minus strand of NC_090227.1, from coordinate 36,485,854 downwards.
CCAAGTTCAAGAAAATTCCTGCAGAAGGAGGATTGGACAGCGCAAGTGACCGAGGAGATCATCCTGTAAAGGTGACCTTACAAAAGTATTTTGCTGGTTTGGGTTGATTTATTTAGCATGTTAACTTATTTTATGTGTTGCTATTTTATTGTTTTACTTTATCCACCATAAGTTATTTCCTGTGAATGTGCAAGACTTCAAATTCACTAGCTGCTGTAAGTAAACAACTAGAAGAGTGCAAATTATTTTTTGCAATAAACCAGTGGTTACGATAATACATTAAAATAACAAACACTGGTAACACTTTACAATAAGGTCTAATTTCTTAACATTAGTTAACCCTCTACAGCACAGCAACGGAAAGCTGTATGTTTAGTACATTTTTCTTTAAATGATTACAACCAATTAGAAAGGTCGAGAAAGTACCAATGATCAGTCCAGTAAGGTGTGGGAGTCACTATCAAGCACCATTTAAAGGTGGTATGTCCTGTTCTGACACATGGTCACATGAGCACATGGTGTGAAAAGAAGGCAAGATTATTTGCTTTAGTAATCTTATTTAAAATGACATGAGCTGTACATAAAAAATATGTGTGCGCGTTTGAAGGTGTATAGAAGCCTTTTTTTTTTTAATTATGATTATTTTATTTTGCATGGTCAAAAATTCAGTTTTTCTTTTCGTTGCCTCAGGGCAACATTGTGCGATAAGGGGTACTTTTCGAGGATGTTTTGGACAACACCTCACATTGGCAATAATGTGTTTTAAGAAGGGAAGATGCAGGGTTCCTGGGTGCGAAGGAACACCTAAAGTGATGTGCAAAAATTATACACCTCTATTTCACAACAGAGAAGAACTGCTTTTTGAAGTTTTGTACGCAGTGAAATCTTATTATGAAGTTCATTATATGACATGACACACTACATGATACAAACCTATATGCATGTATCAAATTCAATATATATGATTGTCTTTCAAGTGTTTTTCCCTTTTTACTTTTTGACATTTTTTTTTTGTTGTTGTTTAAATGTGATTTTGCATTGCTCTCTGAGCATTGTCTTATGATAATTTTCTCTATGATTCTGTACCATTGTTGCACAATGTTGCCCTGATGCAACAAAAAATATTTTATCAATAAAATGGTCCCAAATAAACCAAAAAATGATGTGGAATATTTTTTTTCATGTGCCATCATCATGTGTGCAGTAGAGGGTTAATGTAACATTAACTAATAATGAGCAATACATTTGTTACAGTATTTATTAATCTTTGTTAACATTAGTTAACAAAGTTCATTGTTTGTACAGTAACATCATTGTTTGTTCATGATAGTTCACAGTGAATTAAAGGGTTCGTTCACCCAAAAATGAAACTACTGTCATTAATTACTCACCCTCATGCCGTCCCACATCCGGAAGACCTTAAATCATCTTCGGAAACACAAATTAAGATATTTTTGATGAAATCCGCAAGGTATCTGAGTCCTACATAAACAGCAATTTTAGGTCCAGAAAGGTACTAAAGACATCGTTAAAATAGTAGACGTGACTGTTCTGAAGACAAAAAAAAATGCATCCATCCATTAAAAATGAAATCCATACATCTCCAGAGGGTTAATAAAGGCCTTCTGATGTGAATCAATGCATTTGTGTAAGACAAGTATCCTTATTTAAAACTTTATAAAGTAAAACAATGAGCTTCCGGTGCGACAGCCATACGCATTCGACGTACGTCCAAAAAACTTTAATTTCCGCAACGTAGGACATAGTGACATGACATACTACGCGTTGTATCCCTTTAATCTTATGAAGCAACGAGAATACTTTTTGTGTGCAAAAACAAAACAAAAATAATGACTTTATTCAACAATATCTTCTCTTCTGTGTCATTCTCCTACACTGTTTACATTCAGCACTTCCAGGTTCTACATCAGAACGCCGGCTCAGTATTGGTAGACACTGTTCACGTGAGCAACACGACGCAGTAGTGTGATGCTGACGCAGGAGCTGGCCAATAATGAAGCAGCCTATATAAACAGTGTAGGAGAATGACACAGAAAAGAAGAGGAGTCTTTGTTAACGCATAATCCATGAACCAAACCACTCGTGGTGCTTCATGGGAGTGGGTGTTCCCTGTAGAACTCTTTAGGCACTTTGGAGAAAATTAATGGAAGTTTTACTTCTGGAACCCATCTGAGAGGCTCTACTAAGCTGAATAAACTGCTATTGGAAAACAGCTTATCATTTAATGAGATATTTCCTAATCTTCAACATGTTTTCCTTTAAACAATCTGTTTTATAAAAGAAATCACAGACAATATTACAACAGGTAGGGTTCCGTTTATGGCACTGCTCATTCATTGTTTGTGGTATATGACAAAAATGATTGACTGTCGCACAAAAAGAAATTTGATGCCGTTAAGGCCGTAATGTTATTGGTTATCAAGGCACACATGATCCAAGTTGGCTGTTACACTTTCTCCAATGGTAGAGCCACAGACCCTGGTATCTCCCAATAATAAAACCATCTCTATTCACACTTACTAGCAAGTGTTTTGGAGCTGGTTGGAACTGAACTATACAGGACGTTGCAAAAATGAAGCAAACAATAATAAAATAAAATAATAAATTAATAAATAAATCTGTTATGGTTTGATCTTCTGGAACTTTCCTGAAATTAGGAACTATGGAAACTAATAAGCACAAGGAACTCAGAGCAAAGCAAAACAAAACAGGGAAAACAACCAAAACACAATGAAACTAAACAGACATAGTTACAAGTTACAATAGCCAATTTTTTTTTCTTTGTGTATTTGCAAGCACTTTGTTGTGAAGACTGAGATAATAGCAAAGCTGTGAGAAATGGGAGGAGTCAACTTAGTTCCTCTTCTTCTACCAGTTATAGCTCAGGTTCAGCATTTTCCAGACAAGAAATTTTAATGATGGAGCAAAGATTAGACTGTAATTCAACCTCTAACAGCACTGCTGTGGTTTCAGAACAGATCGCTCCTGCTGTACTTATGGGTTTGTGTTGTTTGGTGGGTTTGCCAAGCAACATTGCAGTAATCATCAGCATTGCTCGTCAGTGGAACAAACATTTGAGCTTTACCTTAAAACTAATGGTAAACCTTGCTGTCTCTGATGCTTTGACCCTTTGCGTGGCTCCTGTGGTGCTGTGTGGAATAGTGTTTGGATGGAAACTCGGCCTTTGGTCTTGTAGGTTCTTTTTCTTCTTGGGTCACTGGTGTCTGTATGTTGGAGTCCTGACGGTCACCTCCATGAGTGTTCATCGCTATCACAATGTCATCAAGTCCAGAGTCACTAACAGGATGATACTGCACAGACTGGAGAGACGGCACAGGCGCCTTCAGCTGATTGGCATCTGGATTCTAGCCTTTGTTTTTGCCCTACCAATATTTTTCACTCAAGGACTCAAAGACAAGGATGGATTGCAGAGATGTCAGAGGGCAATGGAGTCACAGTCTGTAAAAGTGACTGTTTTGCTTCTTGAGATCCTGTTGGGCTTTGTCATCCCATTTTTGATCATGTTAACATGTTATCTCTGGTTGCACAAAGGCTTGAGCCAAAAAGTCAAGAGCTCCAGTCTAACTAGAGCTCCACAGGACCAGGAACCCAGAAATCAGGGGCCAAAGGTTAAGACTTACAAGAAGAGACTTGTGGTCAGCATCGTTGTGGCTTTCTTTCTGTTTTGGACTCCTTTGCACATCATCAATGTGATTGATATAGTTACTACTCTGACTAAAACTTCTCATCCAGATGTTCATTCCCAACTGAAGTCCTTCCGTAGAGTTTATGGTGATTTAATCAAGACTCTGGCTTTGGTAAACTGCTGTCTGGATCCTTTTCTCTATGTCATATCTTCAGGAAATATTCTAAAATGTTTTAGAAATAAATAATTCCTTTCTGATTTGATAATTTACTTTCAGTCAAATATATACTTTAAAGATTCCTTAGTTCCTCATTGCTGTTCTTGTGTGGTTTGCAGTAGATTATCACATGCTGTTGATGGAGCAACAATGTCTATCTGACTGCATTTCATGCATGCATGCATTCATTCATACATACTGTCATGTATCAACATGAATAAAGTATAGTAAATAATCACATATTTATGGGATTGCTATAAATATTATATTTATTGAGTCGTTCATAACAGGGTTGCTGTTTTTGAGATTGGTTGTAGTCTTTGTTAACAGTCTAGAATTAGTCCAGATAATTTGTATTTATAAAATCCTTGGTCTTTAAGTTGATGTAAGAACAATTAAAAATATAGCTGCAAGCAGCAATTACGGGGCCAAACACAAAAACGGCACAAGAAGCCAGCCAACATGGCTGGGAGCATCAGACCAACAGCAGCAGTGTGCAATTAGAAAAAAAAGTTATTAGCTTTTTGTCAATTTTGTTATAACTTTTGACCACAAGGTGGCGCTGGTCTGAAACTTCTCAGGCTCCTTCAGGGCATTGTCCTGATGACCCATACCAAATTTATGAATTTTTGTCAAACCCATCAGAAGTTATAAGCAAAAATAGCCTTTTTTCATATCTCCCCTCCAGTAGGTGGCGCTGAGCCAAAACAATGTATGATGTCTTAGGTCATGCTTGTGATGACATGTACCAAGTTTGGTCTGAATATGATAAAGCATTGCAGAGATACAGCTTCAAGAGTCATTTTTGCATCATATCTCAAATTCTTTGCTCCGGTAATTACTTATCGACTTGCAATCCATAACTTTTTGTCGGCATGGTCTGAAGATGATACGGTTCGATTTTGGTGAAAATCGGAGCAACGGTCTAGGAGGAGTTCGAAAAAGTAGGTTTTTAAAGAAAAACAATATGGCGGACAGGAAGTTCAGCTGACTATGGCAAATTTGATATCTATGTTCTCAGCATGACCCAAGGAATCTACAGAGAGCAGTTTCATTACAATCAATTTATATAGTCAAAAGTTATTAGCATTTTTGTAAATTTTGTTATAACTTTTGACCACAAGGTGGCGCTTGTCCGAAACTTTTCAGGCTCCTTCGGGGCATTGTCCTGATGACCCATACCAAGTTTCATAACGATACGCTAATGCGTTTGTAAAATACAGCATTTTAGCACAAAATTCAAAATGGCCGACGGCTAAAATAGCCAATATGAAAATTTGATATCATTTGAATCAGCATGATTCCCCGAATCCAATGAGCCCATCAGAAGTTATAAGCAAAAATATCCATTTTTCATATCTCCGCTCCAGTAGGTGGCGCTGCGCCGAAACACTGCATGATGCCTCAGGTCATGCTTGTGATGACAGGTTCTAAGTTTGGTCTGAAGATGATCTGGTTCCATTTTCGTGAAAATCGGAGTAACGGCCTAGGAGGAGTTCTAAAAAGTAGGTTTTCATGACAAAAATTTTCATGACGGAAAATGACGTCATAGGCATCAGAGGAAAAAAGAATTTTGTTTCTAACCATTATGGTTCAAAAGTTATTAACATAAACATAAGTGCAACTTTGGACAGCTGGTGGCGCTAGAGGGATTGAGTTAGAGACTCCAAACTTGCTATGAACATAGGTCAGACTGTCCTCTAACTGTGTGCCAAATTTCATAACTTTCCCGCAAGCGGTTCTATGGGCTGTCATAGACTTCAAGAGCGGAAGAAGAAGAAGAAGAAGAATAGAAAAAAAAAGAATGCCAACAGATACAATAGGTGCCTCCGCACCTTCAGTGCTTGGCCCCTAATTAACCACTTACCAAAAAACAAAGAGAGAGCCTAAAGATATTTTTATTTCATAATTATTATTACTACAATTCGTAAAAAGATGACAAAATTGAAATTAATCTTATACCTAACAGAAACAGAAAAATATGTCATCAATATTTCTAAATTAATTAAAATGAATTAGCTAATTCTACTTAAATGAAGGGTTGCAAAAATGAGTACACCCTTGATTAAATTCAACAAACATGTAATTCTAGTACTTACATGTTCGTCGGAGTGATGAGATAGTTAGCAAGTTATCATCACTCAATGGCTGGCTGTCTAAGTGGTGTGCGCAGAATAATATAGGTTTCATAGACAATTGGAAAAGCTTTTGGGGCAGACCTGATCTGTTGAAAAGAGATGGTATTCATCCCTCCCGGGATGGTGCTGCTCTTCTCTCTAGAAATTTGGCAAATAGTCTTAGAGCTGAAACATGACAAACCAGGGCCCAGATCAGGACGCAGACAAACTGGCTAAACCGACCGTCTGCTAGCCGCCTCACGTCACAGAACTCAGATAATTCACAGCACATAGAAACACTTTCACCTAGATATTATCACATAGAGACTGTGTCTGTACCTCGAACTAGTAAATACAAAAAACTTCCGAAACCTTTTAAGGGTAAAAATTTAATTGATGTTCAAAAAATGAAAATCACAGATAAATCAGATAAACAAATGATAAAGCTTGGGTTACTGAATATTAGATATATTTCTTCAAAAGCACTTATTGTAAATGAAATTATCACAGACAATAAACTAGACTTGCTGTGTTTGACAGAAACCTGGCTAAAACCAGACGATTACATTACTTTAAATGAATCTAGTCCTCAAGGTTATGATTATCGACACAATCCTCGACAGAAAGGCAAAGGGGGAGGTGTTGCTGTAATTTATAGTAATATATTCAGAATCATTCAAAAGAATTTAAAATATAATTCCTTTGAAGTGATGGTGCTTTATGTAACATTATGTAAGTTGACATTTGTGCTGGCTACTGTATACAGGCCACCAGGGCACCATACTGACTTTATCAAAGAATTTGCTGAGTTTCTATCAGAGTTAGTACTGGCTGCGGATAAAGTCCTTGTTGTTGGTGATTTTAATATCCATGTAGATAATAATAAAGACGCATTTGGATTGGCATTTGCAGATATTTTAAACTCTATTGGAGTTAGACAACACGTGTCAGGACCCACTCATTGTCGTAATCATACCCTAGATCTAATACTGTCGCATGGAATAGATATTGATGCTGTTGAAATTCTACAGCAGAGCGATGATATATCAGATCATTATTTAGTCTCGTGTATAATACAATTAGCCAAGGCTACAAAACCACCACCCAGCCATAAATATTGTAGATCAATCACGTCTACCACTAAAGATTGCTTTATAAATAATCTCCCCGAGCAGTTTCATCGCCTTAGTATACCTGACAACTTAGAAGAACTCGATGCTTCAACAGAAACTATTGGCTCTCTCTTTTCCAGCACATTAGATGCAGTCGCTCCTTTACGTCTAAAGAAGATTAAGGAAACTAATCCAACGATGGGTATGATGAGCACACTCGGGCTCTAAAACGAGCTGTTAGAAAAGTTGAACATAGTTGGAAGAAAACAAAACTAGAAGTTTTTCGCCTTTCGTGGAAAGAAAAAATGATTGAGTACAGAACAGCCATAAGAAATGCTAGATCTACTTATTTTTCAAATCTCTTAATAGAAAACAAACATAATCCTAGGTATTTATTTGACACAGTGGCTAAATTAACTAGAAACAGAGATTCAACTGCTGACGTTTCCATAGAGCACAGCAATAATGACTTTATGAACTTCTTTACTTGCAAGATTGATAATATTAGAGAGAAAATTATAAACATGCAACCATCTACAGTTTCGCTTCAGACAGTGCACTGTAGTGTCCCTGAGGTAAAACTAGAATCATTCGCCGCTATAGGAGAGGAAGAATTATCTAAACTTATCAAATCATCAAAATCAACGACATGTATGTTAGACCCAATGCCGACTAAACTACTGAAAGAAATGCTTCCAGAGGTCGTAGGTCCACTTCTTGATATAATTAATTCATCTTTATCACTAGGACACGTGCCAAAAACCTTTAAGCAGGCTATTATCAAACCTCTTATTAAAAAACCTCAACTAGATCCGAGAGATTTAGTAAATTACAGGCCAATCTCAAATCTACCTTTTCTGTCAAAGATACTAGAAAAGGCAGTTTCAACACAACTGTGCTCCTTTTTAGAAAGAAATGGAATCTGTGAGGATTTCCAGTCAGGATTTAGACCATACCATAGTACTGAGACTGCTCTCGTTAGAGTTACAAACGATCTACTCCTATCATCCGATCGTGGCTGTATTTCTCTATTAGTGTTATTAGATCTCAGTGCTGCTTTTGACACTATCGATCATAACATTCTTTTAAAAAGACTTGAAAACTATATTGGCATTAGTGGAATTGCTTTGGCATGGTTCAAATCATACTTATCTGACCGTTATCAGTCTGTGGTAGTTAATGAAGAGATGTCGTATCGATCACAGGTTAAATATGGGGTACCACAAGGCTCAGTATTAGGACCATTGCTTTTCACTCTGTACATGCTGCCCTTAGGAGAGATAATTAGGAAGCATGGTGTTAGTTTTCACTGCTACGCTGACGATACTCAGCTCTATATTTCCTCGCACCCTGACGAAACCTACAAATTCACAAAACTAACAGAATGCATAGCTGACATTAAAAACTGGATGACAAGAAATTTCTTATTATTAAATTCAGAAAAAACTGATATCCTAATCTTTGGACCAAAAACTTCCTCACGAAAAAACCTTGAATACTCTCTAACACTTGACGGGTGCTCCATTAAACCTTCGTCCTCAGTTAGGAACCTGGGTGTGCTCTTTGATACCAATCTTTCATTTGAAAGTCATGTTTCTAGTATCTGTAAAACCGCCTTCTTCCATCTAAAAAATATATCTAAATTACGGCATATGCTCTCAATGACAAATGCGGAACAGTTGGTTCATGCATTCATGACCTCAAGACTAGATTATTGTAACGCTCTACTGGGTAGTTGTTCTGCTCGGCTTTTAAACAAACTACAGTTGGTCCAAAATGCGGCAGCTAGAGTTCTTACTAGAACTAGAAAGTATGACCATATTAGCCCAGTTCTGTCAACATTACATTGGCTCCCTATTAAACATTGTATAGATTTTAAAATCTTGCTACTTACTTATAAAGCTCTAAATGGTTTAGCTCCCCAGTACCTAAGTGAGCTCTTAATGCATTATAGTCCTTCACGTTTATTGCGATCTCAGAATTTAGGCCAGTTGATAATACCCAGAATATCAAAATCAACTGAAGGCGGCAGATCCTTTTCCTATTTAGCACCTAAACTCTGGAACAATCATCAAAAAACACATCTCTTTGCTCTTGCATACACATAACACATTATCAATACATTAACATTTTTCAAATCCGTTAAAGGATTGTTACGCTGCAATAATTAGGTCGGCCGGAACCGAGAACATTTCCTATAACACTAGATATACCTGTACATCAGAATAAGAATGGCATCTACGCTAATATCTGTCTCTCTGCTTATCCTGAGGTTTGCCGGGTGCTGGATCCAGGCCGTATCCAGATCAGATGGAGAACCTGCGTCTGGACCTGACTACAACGTAGCCCAGGAGACAATGGGCCTAAATATCCAATTCTGGCTGCATCTATAATTCAGATTTTTAATCCCTGTATCCGCTTACATATATTTATATATAATCTATTTTTAATCTCTATAATAAAAATGTATAATTCAGATTTTGATCTCCATATACATTTACATATATTATATATATCTTCCAAGGGGTTTTTTCCCTCCTAGGACTTTTTTCCCAGTGCTAGCACGCTGGGTTTTTCTCCTAGGGGGGTTTTTCCACCCCTGGAAGTCAGCCGACATTGGCTTAATGTAGCAACATCTTGTATATGTTACATATTACCACGCTTGTTTGTACAGTTTATTTTTAACCACTTCCCTTTTTTCTGTGCTTCTAATATGTAAAGCTGCTTTGAAACAATTACCAATTGTAAAAGCGCTATATAAATAAATTTGACTTGACTTGACATGTCTTCCATAACTTTACTGCTCTGTATGCTGCTCTGACACTTATTGGCATTAAGTGTACAAGTTTTCACATCTGTTTTGATTAACTCCAGTAGTGTGAGCTCCTTGAGTGTCCCCACAGGTGCCCAATAGTATTAAGGTCAGGTTAAATACTTGTCCACTGAAGGATTTTAACCTTAGGGGAATATACAGAGTCATTGTCGTTTAAAAAGTGCTGAACAATGCAAGTAATAAGAAGAAGGTAACACCTTCTGTTTCAAGAATTTGAATTCCATCACTCAATGGTGTTTGAATTCATGTCATCATTGATAAAGCACAACTTCCCATTCCTTCAGCACTCAATCATCACTATATAAGAACTATACTACCACTGAAATTCGCTGTGAGGACTAGTCACTTCTCACTGTACTGCTCCCCCTTGCAATGCCATCCAAGATAGCAACTTTGACCTATATCTGGCAAGTGTGGCATGAATGATGTGGGGTGGAATGATGGAACTTGGGCAGACCGCTCTTGTTTGACAGATTTGAGCCACAAGCAGGCCATAGCAATGCCACATGTCAGCCAACAGCAAAGAAATAAACCAGAACTGGCCCTTATCTGAGCCACAAAATATTTATATATTATTTATAGAATCATCTTAGCATTAACAAGCCTGTTCTGACCACAGCCTTAGATGAAATCAACTGAAGATAAAAGAAGAACAACTCCACAAAGAGCGTTAAAGCTTAACATATAACAAACCAGATTGACTTTATTTCTGTTATTCAATTACAGAAGTTCTTATTGAGAATTAACAGAAGTTTAACACTCGTGTTTTTTTTTTCATTTGAAGTCACCATAGTGGTGGTTGGTGTTTCTATTAGTTGTGCTCTTATGTCTAAGTTTGTCTTCTCTGGCTGCTGTGACAGTGTGTTTATCAAACACTTTTGCAGTAGCATAGAGACATGAAATGAGATCAGATGATGATTTTTAGAATCATTGATGTTTTTTACCATTGATTAATTTGAAATACAAACTCTTTTTTACATTGAATTGCAGAAATTAGTTAGATAGTGGAAGACAAAAAAACAAAGATTAGAAAACATGATCAGAAAACAATGAAAAACGCATATATGAGCAATCAGCTTATGAATCTCAACAATGGTGACAACAAAATATTCAGACAATCAGATCAACTCTGGACATCACTAAAAGCTAATAAAAGACAGAACAAAAACCACAGCAAAAAAATAAAAATAATTAGAATTAAAGAAAATAATAGGACAATTCAGCTGCATAATTTATTCATGCTGTGATGCATGCTGGGCGTTTTGTACTACTGTTCCCAGCATGCATTGTGGCATGACACTTTCGATTGACACCTTTGTTAAGATTCATGTGCTGATTCTTGATATCTTTGTGTGTCGGTTTTGTCTGGTTAAGAGACATCAGTGAGTTTCATTTCGTTTCAAGATTTCAATGACAGTTTTGTTCCTTTTAATCTCAATAGCAGTCAGTTTTGTTCCTTTACAAGATTTCAGTGACTGTCCGTTTTGTTTCATTACGAGATTTGAATGATGGTCGGTTTTGTTCCTTGACAAGATTTCAATGACAGTTGGTTTTGTTCCTTTATGAGATTTCAGTGGTGGCCTGTTTTGTGTCATTACGAGATTTCAGTGATGGTTGGTTTTGTTCCTTTACGAGATTTCAAAGATGGTCTGTTTTGTTCTATTACGAAATTTAAATGACGGTCGGTTTTGTTTCTTAATGAGATTTCAATAACAGTTGGTTTTGTTCCTTTACGAGATTTCAATGACAGTCGTTTTTTTGTTTCCTAATGAGATTTTAACGACGGTCTGCTTTGTTACTTATCGAGATTTTAATGACAGTTGATTTTGTTGTGTTACGAGATTTCTACGATGGTCGGATTTGTTTGGATACGAGATCTCAATGATGGCCGGTTTCATTTTATTACGAGATTTCACTGAAGGTTGGTTTTGTCGCTTTACAAGATTTCAAAGATGGTTTATTTTGTTCTATTACGAGATTTAAATGACGGTCAGTTTTGTTTCATTCTGAAATCTCAACAAAGTTTTTTTCTTTTCCATTACGGGATTTGAAAGATGCTTAGTTTTGTTTCATTACAAGAGTTCAATGATGGTCAGTATTATTCCTTTACGAGATCTAAATGATGGTAGGTTTTTTTCCTTTACAAGATTTCAACAGTCCGTTTTCATTGTCAGTCAGTAAAATTTTCATGTGTTCAGTTATGAAATCTCAATATGGTATGTTTTGTTCTTTTACGAGATTTTAAAGACAGTTGGTTTTGTTCATCTCTCTTTACATCTCTCAAGATATGATTAAACAACTCCACAAACAGCATTACCAGCTTAACTTATGACTAACCAGTGACTTTATTACTTTTAGAAATCTACAGAAGTTCTTATTGAGAATGAACAGGGTTTTAATGCATTGTAAAAAGCGCTATATAAATAAAGGAGACTTGACTTGACTTAATGTAACAGGTTTTTTTTTCTTTTTCCTTTTTTCCCATTTGAAGTCACCATAATGGTGACTGGTGTTTCTGCGCTAGTGTGTTTATAAAACACATTCGCAGTAGCTAAGATAGACAAAATAAGATCAGATGATGATAGTTAGCTATTGATGGTTTTAAAATTATCATGAAATCACCTGAATCACTGATGTCATTTGTATTTAATAACTGTGTCGTGCAATTATATTACAACCCATGTGTTACTGGAACAAGAGATCACATTATATTGCAAAAGTCAGTTAGAAAATTTAAAAAATAAAAATAAAATAAAACGTACGATGACACAAAGACATCAAGAATCAGCTCATGGATCTCAACAATGGTGACAATCAAAAGTGTCATGTCATAATGCACGCTGGGAAAAAACTAGTACAAAACTCCCAGCATGCATCACAGCATGAATAAATATGCAGCTGAATTGTCCTATTATTTTCTTAATTTCTAACTATTTGCTTTTATTTTTGCTGTGGTTTTTAGCAGCTTTTTGTGATGTTGATCTGATTGTCTGAATATTTAGTTGTCACCATTGTTGAGATTCATACACTGATTGCTTATATCTGTTTTTGTCATTGTAGTTTGTTATTTTCTGCTTGTTTTCTTCAATCTTCTAACTGATTTCAGCAATTCAGTGTGATCTCATATTGCTATAAGAAAGGGTTTGTAATTCAAATGTATTAAAAATGGATTTGATCTCATGTAACTAAAGTATATGGATTCTCAGAAATCTATGTTTTGGTGATATTGGCTTTGGAAAAGATTAAATGAGTTTCTTTTGCTTTGGTTATAGGTGTTAGTTTCTGTGTGGTCAGCAACAATTTATTTCACTTCTGCATGTTGCGCCTTACTGTGTGAGATGACACAAGTCACTCTTCTCACGGCCACTCCTGCTGTTTTCTTTGGGAAAAAATGAGTCATGAAATGAAAGCTTAAAGTGAAGGCCTGATTGTTTCACAGACTTTGTGACAAGTCAGTTCTTTTGAGTTTCTATGTTAATTTTGATATATTTTCACACTTAAAACATTGCTTGTAACAGTGTCCTTTTTTATGCAAAAAAAAAAAAAGTCTTCTGACAGTTATCTCTCAAGTGGTCAAGTGATAGTTCGCCAAAAAAATGAAAATTCTGTCATTATTTACTGACCCTCAAGTTGTTCCAAACCTGTATGAATTTCTTGTCTACCCCACTACTGGAGTGAGTTGTAACACTAGCTAGGGTTCTGGGGATAGATGAGAGATAATTTGCTGAAAAAAGATTTACACTACCTAATCGGAGGTGGGAAGTCCAGGGGTCAGAGAGTAAAAGTCCTGCCATATTTTTATTCCACCCACTGAAGCATTAATGAGATAAATAAGTGATTAATTGAGTGATGATTGAGCATTATTGAAGACACCTGATGATAACAAGCAGAATCACCAAAGGAGAAAATCACAATTTGTAAGTTACCATCATCGAGGTCAGGGATTGTTTTAGTTGAGCTCTTGACCCTTGACTTTTTAATATTAGATTTTGTTTAGACAGTTTTAACTGCATTAAAACCAACCAGACAAGCAAAGTTAAAAGGTGATCAGGTGGTGTTGGTTATGTTTTCACATAATCATTATTTGATCTGAATCACTGAACTTATGTAGAGCTCAATTTCTGAGTTAGACTTACTTTATTGAATATAGCAACGATACTACAGCAGAATATCAGCTTTATCAATACAAATTTGTTTTTTGAAAGTTGTCCTTATCACAAAGAAGATTTATTGTAGACACACACAAACATCAAGAAGCAGGCTGTGAATCTCAACAGTGGTGACAAGCAACATATTCTGATCAACAGATCAACTCTGAACATTAGAAAACAAGCTACTAAAAAGTCACAGAAAAACAGCAAAATTTAAATAGTGAGAATAAAGAAAATTACTAAGACAATTCAGCTCATAATTTATTCATGATTGTTCCAGAGTTTAGGTGCCAAATAGGAAAAGGATCTTCCACCTGCGGTTGATTTTGATATTCTAGGTATTTTCAGCTGGCCTGAATTCTGAGATCACAATAGACGTGAAGGACTATAATGCTTTAAGAGCTCGCTCAGGTACTGGGGAGCTAAACCATTTAGTGCTTTGTAAGTAATTAGCAAGATTTTAAAATCTATGATGTGTAAAGGTGCCCTAGATTGTTTTTTTACAAGATGTAATATAAGTCCTAGGTGTCCCCTGAATGTGTCTGTTAAGTTTCAGCTCAAAATACCCCATAGATTTTTTTTAATTAATTTTTTTAACTGCCTATTTTGGGGCATCATTAACTATGCACAGATTTTTTCAGCATGGCCCCTTTAAGAGATGCGCTACCTCTGCCACAGGAGCTCTGGACTCTATATTCATCGCATAAACAAAGTTCACACAGCTAATATAACCCTCAAATGGATCTTTACAAGATGTTCGTCATGCATGCTGTATGCATGCTTCAAATTATGTGAGTAAAGTATTTATTTAGACGGTTACGTTTGATTCTGTGTGAGTTTGAGGCTATGCTCTGTGGCTAACGGCTAATGCTACACTGTTGGAGAGATTTATAAAAAATGAAGTTGTGTTTATGAATTATACAGACTGCACATGTCTAAAAATGAAAATAGCAACGGCTCTTGTCTCCGTGAATACAGTAAGAAACGATAGCAACATGCTAATGAAACATTTAGAAAGACAATTTACAAATATCACTAAAAATATCATGATATCATGGATCATGTCAGTTATTATTGCTCCATCTGCCATTTTTCGCTGTTGTTCTCGCTTGCTTACCTCGTCTGTGCACAGATCCAGACATTAATACTGCCTTTCCTTGTCTAATGCGTCAAACAGGGTCTGGCATTATGCAAATATTGGGGGCGGAGCCCCCGACTGTTACGTAACAGTCGGTGTTATGTTGAGATCCGAGTGTTTTCCGGAAATCTTTTAAACAAATGAGATTTACATAAGAAGGAGGAAACAATGGAGTTTGAAACTCACTGTATGTCATTTCCATGTACTGAACTCTTGTTATTTAACCATGCCAAGATAAATTCAATTTTTCATTCGAGGGCACCTTTAACAGGAAGCCAATGCAGTGTTGACAGAACTGGGCTAATATGGTCATACCCCGCTAGAAATTTTACGTTCTCAGAATGTCCCTACTGGTGTTAAGGACGTTGTCTAGTAACGTTCCCAGTACGTTCAGAGATGGTCATGATGTGGAGTTCTTTTAAGGTTTGGGGGATGTTATTTGGTGGATCTTCAGGGAACATTCAGGACGTTCTCTGAACATTTAGGAAACCATACTTCATATGGAAATGTTCTCAGAACGTCCCTGCTGGCCTTGTCAAAAAATGAATTGAAAACTAGAGCTAAATTGACTAATAAATATGGCTGTTCAAACAAAAACAAATTTTTATTAAATGTCTTACAAAAAACAACAGCACATGCATAAGCTAATGCAACTACACAGTTACTGCAACCTTTAAATAAAACAATATGCAATAAAACACAAAACTCACAAAACTCAGATAACAGAAACAACATTAAACACTAAGGGGCGGTTTCCTGGACAGGGTTTAAATTAAGACAGGATAGGCCTTAATCTAGAATAGTTAATCGTGTCTTAAAAAATGGCTTTCTGAAACACAGATTAAGTACAGATTACTAAAACCTGGACTATGGAGTCCTGACTTAAAATAAACTAGATTAATTTAAAACCAACTTTGCTAATCTGAATTAGCATGAGAGAGGTTGCCTGTAAAACATGGAATGAACCAATAAAATCTTAAAATTGCATGTAACTGAGAAGCAAATCCAAGGAAAACAATGGCAGCAGAAAAAGAATGCAAAATAAAAAATAAAAAAAAAACTTTACTAAACAAGAGACATTTCTTTTAAGCAAGCAAAATACACCAGTTGTGGAAAAAAGAAATGCCTGGAAATATGTTTGTAATGAATTCTATTTGAAAAAAAAAAAAAAAAATTATATTATATATATATATATATATATATATATATATATATATATATATATATATTTATATGTAATCCTATGATTATTAATGCTTTTGTTTTGTCTTTACATAGCTATAAACTATTTACACATGTGATAATCCGTGTTGGCAGTCTAGAAATGATACTGGTTTGATCTAAAGCGATTACTTCATTATATATATTTAAAAAAATAAAAAATAAAATAAAAAAATGAATAAAAATCTCCAAAAAACACTAACATATCAAAAACTTTTACATAATAGAACATTAAACAGTAAAACGTCTCTCCATATTCTCATCTTTCTAAAAAATGCATAAAATAACACTTTTTCAACATTTACCCTGCGTCAAAATGTCCATACTATCCATCCTAAATAGTATGTGAGATTAAAATAAGTGTGTCCCAAAGCATAGTATGTTGAAAAGAGTAGTACTGGGAATGTTACTAGGCAACGTCCTTAACACCAGCGGGGATGTTCTGAGAATGTTCTGGGAACATAAAATTTTGGGGCGGTCACCTAGTAATGTCCCAGAACGTTCAGAGACGGTCATGATGTGGAGTTCAACATTCAGGACGTTCTGGGAATGTTTAGGGGACTATTAATATAGGACGTTCTGATAACTTCCCAAATGTCCTCTTTGTAACATTCTTGCATGACCATAAAATAACCAAAATAGAACATCCCCCTAAACTCATATTGGGAACGTTATTAAATGACCTACGGAGGACCGTGTGGAAACGTTCTGTTAATGTCAAAATATCCTCATTGTAACGTTCTTATGTGACCATAAAATAACCAAAATAGAACATCCCCCTAAACTCATATTGCGAACGTTATTAAATGACCAACGGAGGACTGTGTGGAAACGTTCTGTTAATGTCAAAATATCCTCATTGTAACGTTCTTATGTGACCATAAAATAACCAAAATGGAACGGCCCCCTAAAGTCATTTAAGGAACCTTGAACTGCAGCACTTTCATTACCAAAAGGAATGTCCTGAATGTTCTGTAAAGGTTCGGAATTTTCATTACCTTTTGAGAACTTTTAGGGAACATTGTGCAAGATTCCGAGAACGTTGCCTTCTACGTGGGATACTTCCTAGTTCTAGTAAGAACTCTAGCTGCAGCATGGCCTTCAAATGAAAGATTGTTATCAAAGAGCTCACCCAGGTTCCTAACTGACGACGAAGACTTAACAGAGCAGCCATCAAGGTTATTACGTGAAGAAGTTTTTGGTCCAAAAATTAGAATCTCTGTTTTTTCAGAATTTAGTAGTAGTAAATTATTGGTCATCCAATTTTTTATATCAGCTATGCATTTTGTAAACTAGTAAGTTTCGTCAGGGCATGAAGAAATATAGAGCTGAGTATCATCAGCGTAACAATGAAAACTAACGCCATGCTTCCTGATGATATCTCCCAAGGGTAGCATGTACAGAGTGAAAAGCAACGGCCCTAGTACTGAGCCTTGCGGTACTCCATATTGAACATGTGATCGATTTGACATCTCTTCATTTACTACTACAAACTGATAACGGTCAGATAAGTATGATTTGGACCATGACAATGCAATTCCACTAATGCCAACATAATTTTTGAGTCTATTTAAAAGAATATTGTGATCAATAGTGTCAAATGCAGCACTAAGATCCAGTAATACTTATAAAGAGACACAACCATGATCTGATGATAAGAGCAAATCATTAGTAACTCTAATGAGAGCAGTCTCACTACTATGGTACGGTCTAAATCCTGACTGGAAATCCTCACAGATACTATTTCTTTCTAAAAAGGAACATAGTTGTGATGATACTCCCTTTTCTAGTATTTCTGACAGAAAAGTGAGATTGAGATCGCCCTATAACTGACTAATTCTCTAGCATCAAGTTGTGTTTTTTTAATAAGAGGTTTAATAATAGCCAGCTTAAAACGTACGTATCCTAGTGATAAAGATGAATTGACGATATTAAGAAGAGGATCTATGACCTCTGGAAGCATCTCTTTCAATAGCTTTGTCGGCATAGGGTCTAACATACATGTTGTTGATTTTAACAAGTTTAGACAATTCTTCCTCTCCTAAAGCAGTAAATGAATTGAATTTTTCCTCAGGGACACTACAATGCACTGTCTGATGCAATACTGTAGAAGACGGTTGCATGGTTATAATTTTTTCTCTAATATTACCAATCTTGCAAGTAAAGAAGTTCATAAAGTCATTACTGCTGTGCTCTTTGGAAACATCAGAAGTTTAAGGTTTATTTCTTGTTAATTCAGCCACTGTATCAAATAAATACCTAAGGTTGTGCTTATTTTCTTCTAAAAGTTTTGAAAAATAGGCAGATCTAGCAGTTTTTAAGGCCTTTCTGTACTCAATCATTCTCTCTCTCCATGAAATGCGAAATACTTCTAGTTTTGTTTTCTTCCAGGTGCGCTCCATTTTTCTGGCTGCTACCTTTAGTCAAGTCAAGTCACCCTTATTTATATAGCGCTTTTTACAATGCAGATTGTGTCAAAGCAGCTTTACATTGATAATGGGTATATAATTTTTCCTTTTAAAGAATAGTGTCAATGCAGGCAGATCAAAAGCACTGTTGAATAAATGTCAAGGATACTGTTGAATGTCAAATATCAAGTCAAATTAAATTAAATTATGGCTGCAAGATTAATCGTATTTTATCACGATAACGATATCTGCTTCTCTCGATTGATTTTAAATAATCGTCACAATATTGGCCCGCTCTATGAAAATGAACATAATTTGGAAATATTGGAAGTAATATTAGGAATTTCGCTGGTTTATCTTTTTAAGTTCCTAAAGGTTTTACCAGTTTTCATAATGTTGATCAGCTAGAAATGATTTTTCTTTGCTTTACGAATTTTGCCGGGCAATTTGAATCTGGTTTGTCTTATTGCAAACGAATTGTGTTGCTTTAAAATCTAATGTGAATACATATTACAAAGCCCTCACCAAAACCATGTTTTGTATTGATTTACCATCTAACGAAGTTATCATAGTTGGTTAAATTTAAGTCTTTGTGCCACCTACAGGCCTTTTGGGTGAAGTGTAGGTTGGTAAAGAATTTGCAAAATAGCCATAGTTTCATTACTCTTTTGATAGAATAAACATGATTAATAATCGTGATTATAATTTTGAGGAAACTGTGGCACTGGCTGTTTTGTTGATGATGTCTTCACAATGGATGATCTAGTCGACTTAGGGCCCGAGTGTGCTCATTGTACCATGGCGTTGGATTAATTTCCTTATTTTTTTTAAATGTAAAGGAGCAACTGAGTCTAATGTGCTGGAAAAGACAGAGGCAATAGTTTCTGTTGCAACATCGAGGTCTTCTAAGCTGTCTGGTATGCTAAGGCGATGAAACTGATCAGGAAGATTATTTATAAAGCGATCTTTAGTGGTTGAAGGGATGGTTCTACCATATTTATGGCAGGGAGGCAGTTTAGCCGCCTTGACTAAATGTAGTATACACGAGACTAGATAATGTTCTGAGATGTCATCACTCTGCTGCAGAATTTCAACAGCATCAATATCGATTCCATGTGACAATATTAGATCTAAAGTATGATTATGACAATGAGTGGGTCCTGACATGTGTTGTCTAACACTAATAGAGTTTAGAATGTCTGCAAATGCCAATCCCAATGAGTCTTTTTTATTATCTACATGGATATTAAAATCACCAACAACAAGACTTTATCTGCAGCTAGTACTAATTCTGCTAGAAAATCAGCAAATTCTTTGATAAAGTCTGTATGGTGTCCTGGTGGCCTGTATACAGTAGCCAGCACAAATGTCAACTTACATAATGTTAGGTAAAGTACCATCACTTCGAAGGAATTATATTTGAAAGACTTCTGACTAATACTGTAAATATTACTATAAATTACAGCAACACCTCCCCCTTTGCCTTTCTGACGAGGATTTTGTCGATAATCATAACCTTGAGGGCTAGACTCATTTAAAGTAATGTAATCGTCCGGTTTTAGCCAAGTTTCTGTCAAACACAGCACTTCTAGATTATTGTCTGTGATAATATAATTTACAATAAGGGATTTTGAAGAAAGGGATCTAATATTTAACAACCCAAGCTTTATCATTTATTTATCATTATTATCTCTATTTTTTATTTGTTGAACAGCAATTACATTTTTACCATTATATGGGTTTGGACGTTTTTTGTTTTTACTAATTCGGGGTACAGACACAGTCTCTATGTGATAATATCTAGGTGTAAGAGTTTCTATGTGTTGGGAATTATCTGACTTCTGTAACGTGAGGCAGCTAGCAGACAGTTGGTTTAGCCAGTCTGTCTGCTGTTTTTTCTTGACCTGGGATCTAGTTTGCCGTTTTTCAGCTCTAAGACTATATGCCATATTACTAGAGAGAAGAGTAGCACCATCCAGGGAGGGATGAATACCATCTCTTTTCAACAGGTCAGGTCTGCCCCAAAAACTTTTCCAATTGTCTATGAAACCTATATTATTTAAACACAGGGAACTCAGGCAAAACAGAACAGGGAAAATGGAACCAAAACACAATGAAACTTAACATACATAGAAATACGTTACATTAGTCCCCCCTCCTGGAAAGTGCGTTACTGCATTGTAACAAGTCCAACCAAGCTAGGGCTCCAGAGGACTGAGGTGGAGCCGGTGGGACTGAGGACCAAGGCAGAGCTGGAGGGAAGGCGGACTCATAAAGGTAATTTGGTCATAGAGACAGCAAAACCACTACACATAAATGTAAATGAGACCGAACAATGAACTAAAGGCTTAAATACACAGACTGAATAATCAACAGAAAACAGAGCAGGTGTGTAAAATAGGAACTATGAAAACTAATAAGCACAGGGATCTTAGGCAAAGCAGAACAGGGAAACAGAACCAAAACAAAATGAAATTAAACAGACAAAAAACTACACATTACAATAGTGAGTCAACGGGGAGCTTTAATTATTTTATTAATTTATTTATTTATTGTGTGTGTGTGTGTGTGTGTGTATTTGCAAGCACCTTGTTTTGGGGAAGACTGAGATTAGAAAAAAGCTGTGGTTTTGGTCTACAGAAGTGGGAGGAGTCAATGTAGCCCTTGTTCTTCAAGCAGTCATAGCTCAGGTTCAGCATTTCCAGACAAGAAAATCTGATGATGGAGCTAAAACTAGGCTTCAATTCAACCTCTAACAGCACTGCTGTGGGTTCAAAACAGATCACTCCTGCTGTAGTTCTGGGTTTGTGCTGTTTGGTGGGTTTGCCAAGCAACATTGCAGTAATCATCAGCATTGCTCGTGAGTGGAACAAAAATTTGAGCTTTACCTTAAAACTAATACTAAACCTTGCTGTCTCTGATGCTTTGAGCCTTTGCTTGGCTCCTGTGGTGCTGTGTGGAATACTGTTTGCATGGAAACTCGACATTTGGTCTTGTAGGATCCTGATCTTCTTGGGTTACTGGAGTCTGTATGTTGTAGTCCTGACGGTCACCTCCATGAGTGTTCATCGCTATCACAATGTCATCAAGTTGTAACAGTTCTGTCACATTAGTCCCAGTAGATTACCTAATGTTATAGCTAACCCAATCAGTAGGGGGCGATCTGGAGTCTGAGTTGGCTGATTGCCTAAAATGGCTAGAGAAGAAGTATTGTGCAGGAAGTAGTGTGCTAAGCACATTGGATGTCTTCTCACCTTTGTTTGCTGTCTTTTGTTGGTGCCCTGATTTGAGGAACAACTTGTTCCTATTCTCAAATGTAAGTAAGCATCTGTCTATGTATGTATGTATGTATGTATGTAGGGTCTGTAAATATGATTTTGTTGGGGCTTAGCATCAGACACATGTTTGTTTATTGTTTGTTTATATGCAGAGGGTTTCTTGTGTGCAAGGATCAGCTCAATTTCAAACAGGACCTAGACCAAAGGGACTAATTGTCTTCGTTCATCTAACAACCATCTGCTAACCATCTCATTGACTGTGGTCAACGACTGATGAATTTGCTGATATGGATTTATTTCACTCCACTTAAGGACTTTTGTCTCACACATTCACCTTGAAGACTGATCTGTGGCTGGATACTACTTATT
This sequence comes from Chanodichthys erythropterus, assembly GCF_024489055.1. NCBI lineage: Eukaryota > Metazoa > Chordata > Actinopteri > Cypriniformes > Xenocyprididae > Chanodichthys > Chanodichthys erythropterus. Next base: position 36,463,343 of record NC_090227.1, on the reverse strand, counting down.
GCTGTACCTATGAACTGATGGACTTTCCAACTGATGGCGTTTCTTAGACTGTGGTGCTGGAATAAGAATTGTTGATGCTGATGTACTGCTCGCAATATGCATTGAATACACATGGGTGGTAGAAAGGTAGCAGTCTGTGTGGTCCCCCCTATTTATGTAGCATCAAAAAGTTAGGTGTTACATAATATTTGGCGCCCGAACAGGGACCTGAAAAGAATCCAGAACCAAATTGTAGAATTTCAATGAATTTGATTTGGTTGTACACAGACTAGTTTTGCTTTTCATGAGTCATTAATACATTAGGGCCTGAGATTGATACAAAATGGCCGATGTATATGATGAGATAGAGGGTGTGATTCTTGCAGAACCAGATTATTCCACTGCCCCTTTCACCAGTAGAAGAGAACCTGTCCAAGACATTATTCATTCTCTCAGTAATTTATATCTGGAGGGTGATCAAGAGAATGTAGAGCAAGAATGTGATTATGATGACTCTCTGTTACCACCACCTCCTCCAAATGAGGAAGACGAAAGCTTGTTGACAATGATAATGGCTTCAAGGATGCATAAAGTTGAGTGTAAAGTAGATGGGTTAGAAAACTCATCTGATGTCCGTTTTAAGGATATTCAACACCAGTTGAAGGAGCAAAGTAATAGGATGACTGCCATTGAATGTCAGCTGCAACACCTGGTAAGAAAGCATCAAGATCACCATACAGAGGTACAGCAGCTCGAGAACTCATTGTCCACCAAGCTGAAGGATGAGTGTAGCCAAGTAAAGGACACTTTGGAAGCTAAGGTCCAGGAGTTGGGGCGAGCCATTATGGATTGCCTGAAACGGAGAGATGGTCAGCTGAGATCACTAATTCAGTCTTCTGGGGGAGCCACTTCTACTCCAAATTTCACTCACTCCATGGCTGCTCATAGTTCTTTTCGACCTGTACATTGCCAGACCCCCATTAAACTGGAGTTTCCAAAGTTTGGAAGTTTGGATGGAGAAGATCCCATTACGTATCTGGAGAGATGTGATGAGTATCTAGCTATGCAACCTTTGAATGATGCTGAAATCTTATCCATGCTTCCTTCTGTATTAACACACACTGCTAAAGACTGTTGGGTGGCAGAGAAGAAGAGAGTAAGAACATGGTCACAGTTTAAGTCTGCATTTCTCCAGTCCTTTTTGTCTGACGATCACGAAGTGGAAGTGGAGAGAAGAATCAGAGAAAGAAAGCAAAGAGTTGATGAAAGTATCAGGACGTTTGCATACCAATATAGAGCATTGTGCTTGAGATTGAAGCCGGCTATGACGGAACGTGAAATACTCCAAGCAACGCTTCGTAACTGCAATCCAAGAATAGCCAGTATTTTAAGAGGTACTGCAACTACTGTGGATGAGCTGGTACGTGTAGGAACACTCATAGAGAGAGACATCAGTGAGGAGAGAGCTTTCTGGAGGCAAAGACATCAAGAAACCACCCCTAAGCCTGCTGAAACTAATAAATTCACAAGAGGACGACAGTCTAATCCTCATATTGCCGTTTTTTCAGAGAATGGGGAGAGGCCGCTAACAGCACTAACCTTGCCCATAACCATAAAAGGCCACCAATATCAGGCAATACTGGATACTGGGAGCACTTATTCATTAGTACAAGAGTCTTGCTGGCAACGATTGAAATCCAGTCATGCAATCAAGCAGAGGTCAGTCATTTTCCCTTGCTAATGGATATGTACAGTCAGCCTTGGGTAAGATAGCATGGCAGAGTACAATCCATGGTCACAGCTATCCTCTAAGAGCCTATGTGATGAGAGACTGTGACTTGACTTTCTCGATTGTATTGGGGCTTGAGTTTCTGATGACCTCAGGATTTTGCATTGATTTTAAAAGCTCCACATATACACTGCCCGAAGAATTTGATGTAATTCATCCCTTCACAACTTCTTCTCCCTCACCAACAGTCAGCCTGCACCTTGCACTACCTTTAGTGCCAACGACTTCCACTACGCTAACCACAATAAAGGAGTTAGTGGATCGAGCTGATGCTTCTAAAGCACAAAGACGTCAACTGGAAGGTTTAATGCTTGATTGGCCAACAGTATGCACAGATAATTTAGGACAAACTACTTTAATTCGCCACAGAATCCATACCATCGATGAGATTCCTGTCCGTAAGAAAGTTTACCCCGTTTCTGTAACCAAGCAAAAGTTCATAGACGAGGAGGTAGCAAGTATGCTGAGTAAAGGCATTATAAGGCCTTCTGTTTCCCCTTGGGCGGCACCAGTAGTCCTAGTGCCTAAGAAGGATGGTAGTACTCGCTTCTGTGTTGACTACCGAGCATTGAATTCCAAAACTCCGCTTGATGGGTTTCCAATGCCACAGATTCAGGATATCCTAGAGTCCTTGTATGGAGCGACCATATTCAGTACGTTAGATCTTAAATCTGGTTATTGGCAGGTTGGAATGGATGAGGATAGTATCAAAAAGACTGCCTTTGTCACCAAGAACAATCAATTTGAATTTGTTCGTCTTCCTTTTGGCCTCAAACGCCGCTGCTACCTTTCAAAGGCTCATGAACAACATTCTGAGGGATTGTCTAGGGAAGTTCTGCTTTGTCTATCTTGATGACATAGTGGTCTATTCCATGTCCATTCAAGACCACTTCCAACATCTCAAGCAACTCTTCGCAAAACTGGAAGCCTCAGGTTTAACACTCAACCTCAAGAAATGTTCTATGCTGCAAAAGACCATCACATACCTAGGACATGTTGTTTCCGAAGAAGGGGTCCGTACAGAAGCCTCTAAGGTCAAGGCAGTTCAAGATTTCCCGGTACCCAAGAATCTCAAGGAGGTACAGTGGTTTTTAGGTCTTGCAAGTTGGTAACATCGATTTATTGTCCACTTTTCAGAGCGAGCCGCACCATTGTATGCCCTAAAGGCTAAAGACGCTGTTTGGGATTGGACAGATGAATGCCAAAATGCTTTTACTGATCTTAAAAGTGCCCTCCAACGAGCACCAGTTTTAATGCCACCTGACTTCACTAAGGATTTTAGAGTACAAATTGACGCTAGCGACGTAGGATTAGGAGCTGTGCTGACACAGGACTTTGTCTGTTCACGACTTCTACAGGGAGCAGAGAAATCGTACTCTACGGCAGAAAAAGAATGTCTAGCAGTAGTGTGGGCCGTAGAAAAGTGGAGGCAGTACTTGGAGGGAAGGAATTTCGAAGTACTCATGGACCATTCTGCTCTGACTTGGGTATTCAATCACCCTAAACCATCCTCACGCTTGACTAGGTGGGCTTTACGGCTGCAAGGTTTTAACTTCTCGGTAAAGTACCGCAAAGGTTCATGTAATGTCGTACCAGATGCCCTATCCAGAGGACTACCTGTGCAGGAGGTGGTAAGCCACATTGCCCTGTGTCAGCCCACAAAACCAGACCCTAACTTACCAGTCAGCTGGGATGAGATTGGTAGAGCTCAAAAGCTTGATTCTTCTTTACAGACCTTATGGGAGTCTGCCAGACAACCTACCACAGACCCTAATCGCATTGCTTACATTGTGCAGAATGATTACTTGTTTCGCAGCGTACCTGACAAGCAGCAAGGGTGTACTTATCAATTAATTATACCTGCACCACTGAGGGAGACGTTTCTGCATTTCGCCCATTCAAACCCATTAAGTGGACACTTGGGAAGAATGAAAACTTTGAGGAGGCTACTCGACAATGTCTATTGGCCCGAGATTCGCAAAGATGTTTGGAGCTTCTGCACCCAATGTAAGACCTGTCAAGCCTACAAACCAAGAATCTCCAAGCTATCGGGATTGTTGCAGTCCACCCCAGTAGTGGAGCCTGGCCATATGCTTGGAGTGGACCTAATGGGTCCTTTCCCAAAAAGCCCACGGTCCAACGAGTTCTTATTAGTCTTTGTGGACTATTGCAGCAAGTGGGTGGAACTCTTTGCTCTACGCTCTGCAAAAACTCACCTCATAACAAACATTCTGACGAGAGAAATGTTCACACGATGGGGAGCTCCGGCATACTTAGTTTCTGATCGCGGGCCTCAGTTTACTGCCCAACTACTCAATGATGTTTGTAAACGATGGGGTGTAGTTCAAAAACTTACAACATCATATCATCCCCAGACCAACCTGACCGAGAGGGTCAACAAGACCTTAAAAACGATGATATCATCTTACGTCCGTGATAATCATCGCGACTGGGACAAGTGGATACCAGAATTTCGGTATGCCATAAATTCAGCCTGGCAAGAGAGTACGGGTCTCACTCCGGCGGAGATTGCACTAGGACGTAAGTTAAAAGGTCCACTTGAGCGGTTAGTCCGCAAGCCACCTAATCCTGACCATGTAGCCTACAGCACTGTTGAGAGGCAGAAAGCTCTTCTTGACCAAGTGAGGGAGAAGACTAGCCGAGCCCAGGAGAGGCAAGGCAAGTACTACAACAAGCATAGAAGGCCTGAGTCCTTCGACGAAGGAGATCTGGTTTGGATCCTCACTCACCCTCTATCTCGGGCTGCAGACTCTTTCATGGCCAAGTTAGCTCCAAGATGGCAAGGTCCTGCAAAGATCTTGAAAAGGTTGAATAATGTCAATTATAAAGTGGTAATGCTTGACAACCCAAGTCAAAGTGATACTTACCATGTTGAAAAGCTAAAGAAGTTTTATGGGACCGTCTAACCCTTTTCTTTTGGGGGAGGGGTGTGTAACAGTTCTGTCACATTAGTCCCAGTAGATTACCTAATGTTATAGCTAACCCAATCAGTAGGGGGCGATCTGGAGTCTGAGTTGGCTGATTGCCTAAAATGGCTAGAGAAGAAGTATTGTGCAGGAAGTAGTGTGCTAAGCACATTGGATGTCTTCTCACCTTTGTTTGCTGTCTTTTGTTGGTGCCCTGATTTGAGGAACAACTTGTTCCTATTCTCAAATGTAAGTAAGCATCTGTCTATGTATGTATGTATGTATGTATGTATGTATGTATGTAGGGTCTGTAAATATGATTTTGTTGGGGCTTAGCATCAGACACATGTTTGTTTATTGTTTGTTTATATGCAGAGGGTTTCTTGTGTGCAAGGATCAGCTCAATTTCAAACAGGACCTAGACCAAAGGGACTAATTGTCTTCGTTCATCTAACAACCATCTGCTAACCATCTCATTGACTGTGGTCAACGACTGATGAATTTGCTGATATGGATTTATTTCACTTCACTAAAGGACTTTTGTCTCACACATTCACCTTTGAAGACTGATCTGTGGCTGGATACTACTTATTGCTGTACCTATGAACTGATGGACTTTCCAACTGATGGCGTTTCTTAGACTGTGGTGCTGGAATAAGACTTGTTGATGCTGATGTACTGCTCGCAATATGCATTGAATACACATGGGTGGTAGAAAGGTAGCAGTCTGTGTGGTCCCTCAGTTTATTTATGTAGCATCAAAAAGTTAGGTGTTACAAAGTCCAGAGTCACTAACAGGATGATACTGCACAGACTGGAGAGACGGCACAGGTGCCTTCAGCTGATTGGCATCTGGATTCTAGCCTTTGTTTTTGCCCTACCAATATTTTTCACTCAAGGAGTCAAAGACAAGGATGGATTGCAGAGATGTCAGAGGACAATAGAGTCACAGTCTGTAGTAGTGGCTCTTCTGCTTCTTCAGATTTTGTTGGGGTTCGTCATCCCATTTTTGACAATATTGACATGTTATCTGTGGTTGCACAAAGGTTTGAGCCAAAAAGCCAAGAGCCCCAGTCCAACTAGAGCTCCACAGGACCAAGAACCCAGAAATCAGGGGCCAAAGGTTAAGACTTACAAGAAGAGACTTGTGGTCAGCATCGTTGTGGCTTTCTTTCTGTTTTGGACTCCTGTGCACATCATCAATGTGATTGATATAGTTACTACTCTGACTAAAACTTCTCATCCAGATGTTCATTCCCAAATGAAGTCCTTCCGTAGAGTTTGTGGTGATACAAGCAAGACTCTGGCTTTGCTAAACTGCTGTCTGAATCCTTTTTTCTATGTTTTCTTTTCAAGGAATGCCATAAAGTGTAGTAAGTAGAACCCCCCCCCCCCCCCCATTGTTTATTTCACAGTTACAAATTCAAATAATAATTATTTTTAAGTTGTAAAACTTGTCTGCTAACAAATTTCAAAAATCAGTTTGCTTTAAAAATGCATTCATTGTTGTAAAAAGCAGCATAAATGCAATCTTTTTATCTGTGCTCTGCCAAAGGAACATCTATGTAAATAAAACTAGAATGTGAAGGAATTTTTTTTAATTAATCATAATTAACATAAATTTTTCTTTCAGGGTTAACATTCATATGCTTTTGAAAGCGAAATGTCCCCAACACTTTGGCCAAAGTTAGCGTGTCTGAATATAACAAAAGAGGAAACAAAACTTAGACAGTTGATGTATGTTTAACATCATGATCCTATAAACAAGCTGAAGTATCAAGGAATCCAAATTTGCTGTTATCTAGAAACAGAGAACTATACATATTTAAGAACCAAACCATCATATTAGAGAACAAAAAAAATATGTGATGAATCATCACTTTTGTCATGCACTTATTTTACATAAACTGTTGTACTCTTTTGGTTGTGGGGATTCTCTCTGAAATTGGTCTGAGATCGTCCCGGCCGTGATTTAAAGCATATTCAAAGGCATTGTCTGGAGTCTGTCTGGGAATATCTACTACAATTATTATTATTAGATTATATTATTTTAATGAACACACAGTATAGATAATCACACACAATAGCTACAATATACAGTTATGAACCCTGGTTCCATCCTCTCTCTTTACAGTAACGAAATCATTAGTGTCTTATAAATGCTGCGCCACTGTAATACTGAAAGGCAGACAGGTTTCTGTAGGTATTTTATCCCTATAATGGAACATAAGTATAATGGGACACCTCACACCTTTGTTTTAAAAACCTGATGCTAAATGCTCTAAATCAGAAACAAGGAAGGAAACACTGCATGGTGGTTTTAGCACCTTAAGTTTCACAGAAGAGTACCGGACATGTGGCTGGCATGATGTTAAGCTTGCATTGCCAATGTACATCTGTATCAGTTTGAGAACTGTTTGAAATAAAAATGTTTAAATATACTTGTATCACCAAAAACATGATTAATAGCAAGACAGCCCGGAATTATTTTATCCCTTATTATTATCCCTGACAGCAACAGTGTCGGCCCAGATCCGGCCCACATCTGGTACATGTGGGTGCTGTCTGGGTAAATGTATTTTTTCAGTTTTGCAGTTTACAGTAACACATATGTCAATATCATTCAAATCTTTGAACACAGATTTGAAAACAGAACATATATCAGGTCACCGTTTGGCTTAAATGCTTCTTTTTTCTTTCTTTTTTCTCAACTGGATAAAGATTTTGACTATATGCACAACAACATGTTGCAGTACTTAAAATCACATTTTAGTTCATATTTCATGGTGTCTCAAAATAGCAAAGTTGAGTACACTTAGATGTTCTTAAAATTATCTTAAGAAGTACTAAAGAAGAATTTTTTGTATATTAAGTACAAAATTAGTGTGCGAAAATAGAGCACTTTAAGTACATAATAGAAGTGTACTTTTTTTTCACCTGGGTTTGTATGATGTTCCTGAAACATTCTTTCAATCATTCATACACCTGCTGTGAACAAGCACTGAAAGAAAGAGAAATAAAAACACAAACTAACTTTCGTCAGCCACACCCTTAAGGCAGGAACACACCAAGCCGATGCCGACGAACTGGTGGCGACAAAAGCAGACTGTGTATAGAATAAGGCCTATAGGCCTACAGGGCCTAAAGAATGGTGCATAAAACAAATTCTTAGGGTGAAAAAAATTGTAAATAATAAATCAGCTCCATTGCGGATTCCAAGTGATCAAGGGCATTCCATTTAAACACATTTCAAAGGTTCTGCTGATAGGCACTCATGCAACGTAAGCAATAAAGAACATCCTGTTTAGCACTTGATGGCTGCTCTGTTAATTCATCATCATCAGTTAGAAACCTGAGTGTGCTCTTTGATACCAGTCTTTCATTTGAAAGCCACATTACCATCTGTAAAACCACATTCCTCTGTGGAAGAAATTTTGCGTTTCTGTATAATTTCCAAATGATTTTACTTATATGCTTATGGTTTTGTTTTTCTCAGAAGTGCTTAAGTATGCATTCTTTGGGTGACAGGTGGAAAAACACTGAAGTGGTAAACATGTTCCTAATATGGTAAAAGGACAGAGGCTTCAGCCTTGGAGGTTAGAGATATAAAAGTGAGGAGAAGTCTTACACTCTGCAGCTACTTGTGTTTCTGTATGACTCCTTCCTTTCTTGCAAGAAATAAAACCTTTGAAAGACAATTGGATGAGTTTGTCTCTTAGTCTTATGAGTAAGAGTCAATGTTATTTTTGCCACAACACTTCCATCTTCAAAATACATCTAAACTACAACATATACTTTCAATGACAAATGCAGAACAGTTAGTTCATGCGTTTATGACCTCAAGCCTAGATTACTGTAATGCTCTATGGGGAGGTTGCCCTGCACGCTTAATAAACAAACTCCAGCTGGTCCAAAACGCCAGTGCTAGAGTTCTTACTAGAACCTGGAAGTATGACCATATTAGCTTGGTTCTGTCAACACTGCATTGGCTCCCTATTAAAGGTGCTATAGAGGATGTTTTGTTTTATAAATTTTTGCAATATTACTTGAAACTGTCTTTACTAACTGATAAAAGACTATTTGTTAGGTGCACTGAAAGGAATAATATTAATATACATCATATGTGCATGAGGTAAGGCCTTAAAAACATCATGATTGATGATCATAGAAACGATTGGCCCTCTGGCTTGTCAATCACTGCCATGACGTTCCTTGTGAGAGATGTGCGCGCTCCAGTAACTTTCCACACTCCACTGGCGCCGCATGCAATGTTTTTGTCAGGAGTAACAACTGCAGATTATGTGTTACCTGCGGTGAGTCTGACATAATTAATCCACTAACAAGACAAGGGGAATGCCGGTGGTAAACACTCGTGTTCCAATACTCGTGCACGAGTTTTGGGAGGCGTTCCCTCGAAATGAGCTGTGAAGGAGGGGGTTGTTCTTACGCATGCGCTCATTTCAAAAACTCACTAAGTCTTTGGATTCTCAGTCGACGGAAACTTCCTCTATAGTACCTTTAAAAACATTTACATTTTAAAATCTTACTAATTACTTACAAAGCACTAAATGGTTTAGCTCCCCAGAGCGAGCTCTTAATGCATATAGTCCTTCACTTCTATTGAAATCTAAAAATTCTGGCCAGTTGATAATACCTAGAATATCACAATCAACCACAGATCCTTTTTCTATTTAGCAAACAAACTTTGGAACAGTCTTCCTAGCATTGTTCGGGAAGCAAACACACTCTGTCAGTTTAAATCTAGACTAAAAACACATCTCTTTGACATACACATAACACATTATCAATTTCTATTATTCACATCAGTTAAATGAGTTTTAAGCTGCATAAAAATTAGGTCAGTCAGAACTGGGAACACAATGTACCCCGCTAGAAATTTTACGTTCCCAGAACATTCTCAGAAGGTCCCCATTGCTGTTAAGGACGTTGCCTAGTAACATTCCCAGTACATTCAGAGACCGTTACTTAGTGGTTATTTGGTGGACCTTCTCAGAACATTCAAGACATTCTCTGAACGTTAAGGGAACCATACTTTATTTGGAAATGTTCTCAGAATGTCCCTGCTGCCCTTGTCAAAAAAATAATAATTGAAAATTAGAGCTAAATTGGCTAAGAAAAGTGGCTGTTCAAACAAAAAACTATTTTTTCTTAAGTCTTACAAAAAACAAAAAAACAACTCTTTGTAGGTAATTCCTGGATGAACCCTTTTCTTTAAAATGCAAATCTCTTGCAGTAAGTCATCAGATGACAACAGCACACGCATGAGCTAATATAACTATCACTCCATCAGGAACTACACAGTTACAGCAGCCTTTAAATAAAGCAACATGCAGCAAAACATCAGTGTTTCTGGCTCATCATTAACTTAAGCACAGGCTCTACTCTCCAGCACAATGGTACCCTCAAACTCAGATAACAGAAACAACATTAAACACTAACAGATCTCTCTAGATCTCTGCATCTTCACTTATCACAAACCACTCTGACTTTGTTTCTTTCATACAAATCTTCTTAATGAGATGTTTTATCAAAATTGAATATGTCACCATTACGGAGGTAAGCGCTTGCTTTATTTGGGCTCCTGACTCTTGACTTTAATTTTTTCTACAATTGTTATAATTAGTGTGTTTCTAAAGCACATTTGTTACAAAAAAAAAAAAAAAAAAAAAAAAAAAAAAAACTGATTAAATAGATTTGGTTGCTCCTTGTTGATGATTATATCATCATGCTCAAATCTCTTAATGAACGTTAAAAAAAAAAAACTAGAAAACTAAAAAAACCTACACTCATGGTTTAGACACTAGGGATGATCAAATCATTAGCACTAAACAACCCAATTCTCTCTTGTATTTTTTGGTTATAACAAATGTGTTTTCAAAACACAGTTAAAACAGCCAGAGAAAATCTAAGGTTAAAATGTCAAGAATCAAGAGACCATCTAAAGCAAACGCTCACCTCCATAACGGTGACTTCAAACTTTATTATTTTCTATAAAACACACACGTAGAAGGCAACATTCTTGTGACCTTGTGCGACTTTGCCTAAAAGTTCTCTAAAAGTGATGAAAATTCTGAAATTTTACAGAACATTTGGGACATAAAATGTCCTCTTTTGGTAATGAAAGTGCTGCAGTTTAAGGTTCCTTATATGATTTTAGGGGGACATTCCAATTTGGTTAATTTTATGGTCACATAAGAACGTTACAATGAGGATATTTGGGACATTAACAGAACATTCCCACATGGTCCTCTGTTGGTCATTTAATAACGTTCCCGATATGAATTAATGGGGACGTTCTATTTTGGTTATTTTATGGCCACGCAAGAACGTTACAAAGAGGACATTTGGGAAGTTAACAGAATGTCCTATAACAATAGTCCCCTAAACTGAATGTGCCCTAAAGGTCCACCAAATAATGTTCCCCAAACCTTAAAAGAACTCCACATCGTGACCGTCTCTGAACATTCTGGGAACGTTAATAGACAACGTCCTTAATACCACTGGACGTTCTGAGAATGTTCTGGGAACGTAAAATTTCCAGCGGGGTAACCTCCCACGTAGAAGGCAATGTTCTCAGGACCTAGTGCAACGTTCCCTAAAAGTTCTCAAAAGGTGACAAAAATTCTGAACCTTTACAGAACATTCGGGATGTTCCTAAAATGTCCTCTTTTGGTAATGAAAGAGCTGCAGTTCAAGTTTCCAAATATGACTTTAGGGGGACGTTCCATTTTGGTTATTTTATGGTCAAAAAAAAAAGAATGTTACAAAGAGAATATTGGGGACATTAACAGAATGTTCCCACGTGGTCCTCTATTGGTCCTCTGATATGACATTCTTGATATGAGTTTAGGGGGACGTTCTATTTTGGTTATTTTATGGTCATGCAAGAATGTTACAAAGAGGACATTTGATGAATTGGGTTGTTTAGTGCTGATGATTCAATCTAGTGATGGCCGATTTCAAAACACTGCTTCATGAAGCTCCGAAGCTTCATGAATCGTTTGTTTCAAATTAGTGATTCGGAGCGTGTATCAAACTGCTAAAGTCACGTGATTTTAGTAAACGAGGCTTCGTTACGTCATCACTGTTTCGAAACCGATAGAGGGCGATGATAAAGTGAGCCCATGTATCATGCAGATTCACTGATAACTATTGAACAAGTGTCTAGGGCTTTACCCTATGGTTTTACCTGATCTCTGATCAGTTTTATACATTTGTAGATGTTTTAATTATACATTAGAATAATTAAAATTAATAATGGTAGTTATTAATCTCTTATTGGCCTGTTTAGCTTGAGCCATAGAACAAAGAAAGAAGCCTTTAAAATTGATAAAAGAACACATATTATACAGACACTCTATATTTAATCTTATTAGATGATTACTTAATTCCATTTGATTGATTTTACTTTCAATAAAACTTTTGCAATACATTTGTTAAAGGGTATTTTTAATGCATGTTTGGCCTGAGTTTTGTTGCATTTCCACTGTTCTGACCACTAGGGGTCGCCGTGGAGACGGGTGTCAGATTGTTTCGAAGCCTCGAATCATTACGGCACATTTGCATCAACTGTTTCAGTGTTTCACAAAGCCTTGATCTGCCCATCACTAATTCAATCATCATGGAGCGTCCTGATTTACCGATCATCACCAGAGTCTAAACTATGAGCATGTTATATGTTAGTTTTGCATTAATTAACGGTTAGGGTTTTTTTTTTAAGTTTATTATACAAACAGAGTTTTAAGCAGTGTCTTTCAGACTCACACAGACATTATGAATCAGAGTATGATCCTCAACAATGGTGACAATAAACAAAAAATATTTTTTGTGAGTTTAGTAGCTTTTTTGTGATGCTCAGAGTTGATCTGTTTAGCTGAACATTTTGTCACCATTGTTGAGGATCATACGCAGAATCTTGATGTCTGTGTGAGTCTACTTGATGCAGTCTGAATAGTTTCTGCATAATGATGCAATTTTTAAAATGTCAAAACAGGATAGGATTTTGTGCTTTATCATAGGACTACAACAATATGAAGAGGTCAGACCACTACATGATGTATACATCAACAACCAATTGACCAGATTTTTTTTTTTTTTGGTAACAAATGTGCTGTTAAAAAACACAGTTAAATGTGTATAAAAAATAGATAAATTCAAATGTGTATAAAAAAGGGATATATGACCGCACACTCAACTTGCGAATAATTTATTAACCAACGTTTCGGCAGAAGCCTTTGTCAAGGTATGAGTACGCATACCTTGACAAAGGCTTCTGCCGAAACGCTGGCTAATAAATTATTCGCAAGTTGAGTGTGCGGTCATATATCCCTTTTTTTATACACATTTGAATTTATCTCTTTTGACTGGCACCTCAGACGGTAGTGCGTTTGTTTTCTTTTTTCTAAAAAACACAGTCAAAATGTCAAGAGTCAGGAGCCCAACTAAAGCAAGCGCTTACCTCCATAATGGTGACATATTAAATTTTGATAAAACATCTCATTAAGAAGATTTGTATGAAAGAAACAAAGTCAGAGTGATTTGTGATAAGTGAAGCTGCAGAGATCTAGAGAGATCTGTTAGTGTTTAATGTTGTTTCTGTTATCTGAGTTTGTGAGGTTACCATTGTGCTGGAGAGTAGAGCCTGTGCTTCAGTCAATGATGATCCTAAAAACATTGATGTTCAGCTGCATGTTGCTTTATTTAAAGGCTGCAGTAACTGTGTAGTGATACAGTAGTTTCATTAGCTTATGCATGTGCTAATGATTTACTACAAGAGATTTGCATTTTAAAGAAAAGGGTTCATAATATTAATCTAGGAATTACCTGTAAATAGATTTTTCTGTAAGACATTTAAGAAAAATAAGTTTTGGTTTGAACAGCTACTTTTCTTAGTCAATTTACCTCTTTTTTGACAAGGGCAGCAGGGACATTCTGGGAACATTTCCAAATAAATTATGGTTCCCTAAACGTTCAGAGAACTTATTGAATGTTCTGTGAAGGTCCACCAAATAACGTCCCCAAACCTTAAAAGAACTCCACATCGTGACCATCTCTGAACGTACTGGGAACGTTACTAGACAACATCCTTAACATCAGTGGGGATGTTCTGAGAATGTTCTGGGAACGTAAATTTTATAGTGGGGACACATTAAGCACAGTAGCCTATCAATTTTGCTTAACACCTTTTATTATTACCTTATCAGCTCTTTTAACAACAATTTATTTAAAGGGGGATATCACACACAGTTTCTGCCAATCTCATGTTAATCTTGAGTATATATAGAGTAACAATGCATCCTTCAAATTTCCGAAAAGTCTTTAGTTTTCTCATATTTATAAAAGATAGATACGCTAAACCGAGTCTTTCCGAATAAAGCCAAGATCCTGGAGGCGTGTGTGCCGTCAATGCTGTGGGTGGAGCTAAAGAGTCATGAGCGCACGCAGCTTAGGCTATGTGTAGAGATCGTCTGCAAGATGCGACATCATTATAAATACAAAGGGATCAAAAACGTTCATGTTGTTTATATTATATGCACTTGCGTGCCGATTGCCAACAAAACACAGACATCTGATGCAGCTTTACTCACCGCCCGCGATCTGCCAATCCAGCGCCGAACCGGGACGTGCTTACAAAGCATTCATCACCGAATTCCCGGGAACAAACAAACATACACGCACAACTCCATTACTGCCTCGGAAAACAAACTTCATCCTCTGTTCCCTTTGTTGTATGTGGTATGGGGGTTGTCCAGTAGGGGGCGGTGATGCATTATGTGGTGGGCTGTAGCACTGTTAAAAAGCAGAGAAGAGCGCGTAGTTTGGTGTGTGCTTGTGTGTTTGTTGCTAAGATGGGTCCTCAATAAAGAAAGGCCATTAAGAAGTTCCGTTCTCTGGAGTTTTCTATTGTATTCAAGATACAACATATGGCGACGAGGATGAAAGTCGGAATGTTGAAGCAGCTGTTTTCGGAGTGCAAAATAGGACACCGACTGGGTGAGCTGTAGAAAATTGATAGCTACCACCTGAAGTACTGATTGAATGGAACGATGGCTGGCATGGTGGGATCCGTGGCACCATTTGACAATAAAGTACAATCATGGGAGGAGTACTGTGAAATTTTGAACCCTTTCTTTGTGGCAAATGACATCAGTGAACCAGAGAAAAAACGAGCCATATTGTTAAGCTGTGTTGGAGCGCAGACTTACACACTAATGAGGAATTTATTGAGTCCTGAAAGACCAGGAGCAAAGAGTTTTGAGGAACTGGTGAGTTTGCTGAAAAATCACTTTAACCCGAAGCCCAGTGAAATAGTGCAAAGGTGGAAGTTTAATTCACGAAACAGACATTCTGATGAAAGCATAGTAGAGTATTTGGCTGAACTGAGAAAGCTGGCACAAGATTGTAATTTTGGAGATACACTCACAGTTATGTTGAGAGATCGATTAGTGTGTGGTGTTAATGATGACTGCATACAACGGAGATTATTGGCTGAGGATGGACTGATGTTTGAAACCGCGTTAAGGAAAACTCGGGCTATTGAGGCTGCTAATAAGGATTTGGCTGATTTGCATAAAGATAAAGGAACTCGACTAAGTACCACTGTCTTTAAGATGGATACAGGAGAACAATGCAAGGCAGGTGTTACAGGAATGTGCTATCGATGTGGTGGAAGTAATCATGGACCAAAAGACTGTAGATTTGCCAAAGAAAAATGTTATAATGTGGTAAAATTGGGCATGTGAGAAGAGTATGTAGAATGAAACCACAAGAAACTCGTGTTGATAGTGGCAGGAAAGCATGGAAATGGGGAAGAGGCAAACAATCGAATAGGGCAAATTACCTTCAAGAAAAGGAGGAGGAAGAGGAAGAACAGCCTGAAGAAGTTTTCACCATGTATAGCATAGAGACACCGCAGCCGCAGGTACCCCCTATCACACAAATGCTGCTTGTAAATGAATATCCTGTGAAGTTTGAGATTGACACAGGATGTAGTGTGACTGTATTATCACAGGTGGAATATGGTAAAATGGAAGTTAAAAAGAAACTGCCTGAACTGAAAACAAGCTCTTTAAGTTTAAAAAACTACACAGGACAGTCAGTGAATGTTTTGGGTACCACCAAAGTTGAAGTTAAGCACAAAGGCCTTACCAAAGAACTCACAGCTGTGGTAGTGGCAGGAGCTGGACCTAACTTATTAGGACGATCGTGGCTCACAGAGCTGGATCTCAGCTGTGAAAATGTGAGTAAAATTAAAGAGAGCTCCGAGTTGTTGCAGGATATTTCAAAGAAACATGAAACTGTTTTTAAAGAGGAACTTGAATCTTAGCCGTGGCTCCTTTTAATGTTCCATGTACCAAGTGATGCAAAGCCTCATTTCTTTAAATCAAGGTCACTGCCCTTTGCTATGAGAGAGAAAGTCGAAACTGAACTTGATCGACTGCTTAAAGATAATATAATTGAGCCTGTGAAATTTTCAAGAGTGGGCCGCACCTGTGGTGCCTGTGTTAAAACCAGACGGAGCAGTGAGACTGTGTGGAGATTATAGGGTAACTATTAACAGAGAATCGCCCCTGGAGCAATATCCCATTCCTCGAATGGAGGATATGTTTGCCATCTGGAGGAGAAAAAATACAGTCACGCGTATCAACAGATGCTGTTAGATGAGACCTCGAAACAATATGTGACCGTGAATACCCATAAAGGATTGTTTACCTACACCCGATTACCTTTTGGAGTTAGTTCGAGTCCAGCCATCTTCCAGAGGACTATGGAACGGGTCCTGAAAGGCATTTCAAAGGTGACGGTCTATCTGGATGATATCTTGTTGACAGGACAAAATGATGAGGAGCATTTGAGAACCTTGGATCAAGTGTTGCAACGGTTGGAGGAGTGTGGCTTGCGATTGAAAAGGGGAAAGTTTAAGTTCTTTGAAAAGGAAGTAATTTTCTTGGGACATAAAGTGGATGCCACTGGTATCCATCCCATTCCTGAAAAAGTTCAAGCAGTACAAGAGGCACCAACCCCAACATCAGTAACAGAGCTGAAAGCATATCTAGGACTGTTGAATTTTTATAACAGGTTCCTGCCGAATCTTTCAACACTGCTTGCTCCTTTGCACAAACTTTTGAAAAAGGACGTCCCCTGGTCTTGGGAAAAGCCGATGCCCTCAGTCGTTTCCCTGTTCCAGAGATTCCTGAGAAAGAACTGAAGGAGGAGCATGTTTTGATGGTAGACAGCATTGTTAGTCCTGTGACGACATCAGAGCAAATTAAGCAGTGGACTACTCGAGATCCTGTTCTCTCTAGAGTGCGTGAGTATGTGCTAAAGGTTGGCCTGATCACAGTAATTTAAATGAATTTGCACCTTATAAACAGAGACAGCAAGAGCTCAGTGTTCAAGACGGGTGTGTGCGGTGGGGAGCCTGTATTGTCATTCCAGAACAAGGACGTTCGGGATTGCTGGAACAGCTACATCAGTCTCATCCAGGTATGTCAAGGATGAAAGGCCTGGCTAGAAGTTACCTATGGTGGCCAAATTTAGATGCTGACATTGAGGCCTGAGTAAAAGATTGTACTGTGTGTCAAGAACAGAGAAAAGCCCCTGTGGGTGTACTCCTTCATCCGTGGGAGTGGCCACGACAGCCTTGGAGAAGAGTGCATATGGACTATGCTGGTCCCTTCTTTGGGAAAATGTTTTTAATCTTAGTTGATGCCCATTCTAAGTGGATTGATGCCTATCCGGTAAATTCTGCAACCACAGCTACTACTCTCGAATGCCTTCGAAACAGTTTCAGTACCCATGGCATTCCTAAAATGATGGTGTCTGATAATGCCCAGTGTTTTGTGAGTGAAGCAAGCAAAGAATTCATGTCTAGGAATGGAATAAAGCATGTCACATCTGCACCGTATCATCCTTCATCAAATGGTCTTGCTGAACGGGCCGTGCAAACTTTTAAGGAACTCATAAAAAAAAGTGCTGGGAATACAATTGAAACCAAGGTGCACAGAGCTTTGTTTAGTTATCGTATTACACCTCAGTCTACAACAGGACTGTCACCTGCCGAAATGATGATGGGGAGGAAATTGCACTGCACCTTAGATAAGATTCATCCTGACTTCACCAGCAAAATTGAAACTAAACAACAAGTTCAAAAGGAGCACCATGACCAACATGCTAGGTCCCGCTATTTTGAAGTAGGAGACATTGTGTACACCCGAAACTTTGGATATGGACCAAAATTGGTCCAGGGAATTATTCAGGACATAACAGGACCTGTATCATATAAAGTAGCCTTAGGAAGTGCCCAAGTAGTCCGACGTCATGTTGATAAATTATTCAGGCGATACCAAAAATAGATGATTAGAGATTTTCAAAGTGCTGATCCTGATGAGATTGATATAGTGTCAGTGGATGCTGATATGAAAGAACCAGAGGCTTTCAATACTTCAACAACCCTTGACTTGATTCCCACTGGAGATAGTAGAGAGCCTGAAAGTTTGCAAATGGAATGTCAAAGAAATCAATTGCCAGATTCCCCCAGTGTTCAAATATTGTCTGAAATGACTCAAAGTGTGGAAAAGAGAAAGGAGTCTGAGAGTGCACTTGCTGGAGGTCTCCGACGTTCAGTTAGAGAAAGGAAACCACCAGCATATCTTAAGGACTTTGTGACATAAACAGTGTTTCTTAAAGATTTAAAAAAAAAAAAAAATCTAAAGACTTTAAAAAAAAAAAAAGTTTGAAAGTTTGATGAATTTTGAATGTTATGAATGTTGTTTAAAAAAATATTTTTTTTAAAAGTGTAAAATTGTTCCAGAAGAATTTGTTTATTAGGGAAGGATTTCCTCTAACTTAAGTGGGAGGGAATGTTGTATGTGGTATGGGGGTTGTCCAGTAGGGGGCGGTGATGCATTATGTGGTGGGCTGTAGCACTGTTAAAAAGCAGAGAAGAGCGCGTAGTTTGGTGTGCGCTTGTGTGTTTGTTGCTTGCTGCTAAGATGGGTCCTCAATAAAGAAAGGCCATTAAGAAGTTCCGTTCTCTGGAGTTTTCTATTGTATTCAAGATACAACACAGACATCTGATGCAGCTTTACTCACCGCCCGCGATCTGCCCATCCAGCGCCGAACCGGGACGTGTTTACAAAGCATTCATCACAGAATTCCCGGGAACAAACAAACATACACACACAACTCCATTACTGCCTCAGAAAACAAACTTCATCCTCTGTTCCCTTAATGCTGGGTTATTTGGAAAGCTGAAAAAGGTAATCTTTCCCTCACAACCAAAAACACACTCCTTTGGTGACAGGAGCTGCGTCTCATTTTGGAGGCTGCGTCCTTCGGAGATCGCATTTGAAGCCTGAATGCTTCATCAAGGATGTCTTATTTAAGAAAAGTAACTGTAATAAAATTGACTGATATTGTTGACTGATATTCTAAAATTGACTGATATATTATGAGGTGTTAAATACTGTAGTTTCTTTCTTACTTTGCAATCTAATGGTTATTTTTCATAAATGAGACCGATGATGTATGCAGCCTTCAAAGGGTGCAGCCTCTGAATTGGGACACAGTCAATGTCCAAAAATCTCTCGGCTTCCATATCCCGAACGAAACACGTTGATGGGTATGCTCTTGCTCTTGTTCTGGATGATGTGTGTGTGCACGCTTATCAGGGAGAAGTGCCTATACAAGGAATTCTGCTCTCTTTTGACGTCATACAGGCCATACTCAAAAAAAATCTCTCAGAAACCAGTAGTGTATTTGGCACAGAAATACTCCGTCATACGTCCAACTTGTGTTTTGAAACTTTGGCCATATTTAGCATGAGAATGCAACTCTTTAACAGTGTAAATAAGTCAGAATGCATGAAATAGCATTACACCCCCTCTTTAACGCATTATTCTATAGGTCTATGTTTAGATCGAGAATGACACTAGACTAGCTAGGGCAAACAAAGTGCAAGAATTTATATTAAAATCTATTATTTGACGTTTATAACGTGAGTAAATATTCAAAAAGATCATACAGTAGCTACTCACCAATAGCAGCTTACAAGGGGACAATATCTCTGTTGTTATCTTCTGAACTATTCTGAGATGTGTCTAAAGTCTGTGGTCTTTTGCTTCATATTTCATTGCTCTCCAATATAATGGCTGTAGACGAGGCGCTTGATCGCTATTCCTAATGCGCGCACCGTACCTGAATGTGTAATGACTCCTCCCTCATTAAAAACAATTGTTTATAGCCACATTAAAAACAATTGTTTATAGCCACATTTAACATTTATTAACACTTATTTTATTTTTAAGGTTTTAATGAAGATAACAGCTCTGAGTCTCCACCTATAATGCCTGATGAGTTTGGAGAACACCTGACAAGATATCAAAGACCATCTCTCCAGATGCTTCAGATTCCCAGCTCCATGTTGGTGCTTCTCTTCAGTTCACCCTAATCATTTTCTTTAGGGTTCAGGACAGGGGACTGAGATGGCCATGGCAGAAGCTTCATTTTGTGCTCAGTGACCAATTTTTGTGTTGATTTTAATGTTTGTTTTGGAACATTTCCTTAATGGATGATCCAACCACGGCCCCTTATAAGATTTCTAGCAGAAGTGGTCAGGTTTTGCTTTTTTTATCTTTTGGTATTTGATAGAATGCATGATGGCATTTATCTGAACAGGATGTTCAGGACCTCCAGCAGAAAAACAGGCCCACAACATTAATCTGTTAGCGTTCCACTGTATCGCCTGCAGTACACATACCTTTCAAAAGAGACTGAAACCATGCATGTACTCCAAATGGTTCAGCACGAGAACAGCATTCAATTTACTTTGGGCAAATTTTACAGAGATGCTAAGGGGTTAAAGATTTAGCAGTATTTTCAACTGTGGGCATGAGGTACTTTTTATTCATGTGTGCACCAAACCCATCTGGTGGGTTTGCTGCCCAAACTTTTTTTTTTTTTTTTTTTTTATGCTTCATCTGACCATAGAAGCCAGTCCCGTTTGAAGTTCCAGTTGTGTCTGTCAACTGAATATGCTGGAGATTGTTTATGAATAAGCGAGGAGGATTTTTCTTGAAACCCTCTCGAACAACTTGTGGGATGTTTGATCATTTTTATTTTAGGCTTTCTGACCCCAAGACTCAACTAATTTCCGCAATTCTCCAGCTGTGATCCTTGGAGAGTCTTTGTCCACTCAAACTTTCCTCCTCACCGCGCATTAGCACAACTTAGACACACGTCCTCTTCCAGGCAGATTTGTAACATTTTTAGTTGATTGGAACTTCTTAATTATGATAGCGGAAATGGGGATTTTCAATGCTTTAGCTATTTTCTTACAGCCATTTTCTATTTTGTGAAGCTCAACAATCTTTTGCTGCACATCAGAACTATTTGGTTTTACTCATTGTGATGAATGATTACAGGAATTTGGCCTTTGTGTTTCCTCATGTTTATACTCCTGTGGAACAGGAAGTCATGGCAGGAGAAAAACATTGATTTTATCATCATATGAAGTAAATGTTTGCAGCTTGCAAAAGTGGTTTCATTAAGTGTAAAAGGAACAACAGTAGAGAAAGAAATGTGTGAAAACCACAAACCAGAAAGTATACAGCTTTTTTTTTTTAAATAAATAGCATCGTATGACCCCTTTAAGGGTGAAGTGTGTATAAATAATGTTTTCTCTGTATTTTTTACTTTAATTGCATCATGCTTGTTTGAGAAGAAAATACATTATGTAGCGGGTAAAAGGGAAGCTTTTATTTAGCTTTTTTTTTGCCATTGTGTATTTGTTTCTTTTTGTTTTGTTTGTTTCTCGTTTATTTATTTATAAAGCACAATTAAAACAATGTAATGTTGACCAATGTGCTGTAAAATCAAACAATAAAATTACACAAATAAAAAAATATTTGCAAGCATCTTCATTGAGATAAGAGCAAAGATGTGGTTTTGGTCTACAGAAGTGGGAGGAGTCAACGTAGCCCTTGTTCTTCAAGCAGTCATAGCTCAGGTTCAGCATTTCCAGACAAGAAAATCTGATGATGGAGCTAAAACTAGGCTTCAATTCAACATCTAACAGCACTGCTGTGGGTTCAGAACAGATCACTCCTGCTGTAGTTCTGGGTTTGTGCTGTTTGGTGGGTTTGCCAAGCAACATCGCAGTAATCATCTGCATTGCTCGTAAGTGGAACAAAAATTTGAGCTTTTTTTTTATTCTAATGCTAAACCTTGCTGTCTCTGATGCTTTGAGCCTTTGCTTGGCTCCTGTGGTGCTGTGTGGAATAGTGTTTGGATGGAAACTTGGCCTTTGGTCTTGTAGGATCTTGTTCTTCTTGGGTTACTGGAGTCTGTATGTTGGAGTCCTGACGGTCACCTCCATGAGTGTTCATCGCTATCACAATGTCATCAAGTCCAGAGTCACTAACAGGATGATACTGCACAGACTGGAGAGACGGCACAGATGCCTTCAGCTGATTGGCATCTGGATTCTAGCCTTTGTTTTTGCCCTACCAATATTTTTCACTCAAGAACTCAAAGACAAGGATGGATTGCAGAGATGTCAGAGGGCAATGGAGTCACGGTCTGTAGTAGTGACTGTTTTGCTTCTTGAGATCCTGTTGGGCTTTGTCATCCCATTTTTGACAATATTGACATGTTATCTCTGGTTGCACAAAGGCTTGAGCCAAAAAGCCAAGAGCTCCAGTCTAACTAGAGCTCCACAGGACCAGGAACCCAGAAATCAGGGGCCAAAGGTTAAGACTTACAAGAAGAGACTTGTGGTCAGCATCGTTGTGGCTTTCTTTCTGTTTTGGACTCCTGTGCACATCATCAATGTGATTGATATAGTTATTACTCTGACTAAAACTTCTCATCCAGATCTTCATTCCCAAATGAAGTCCTTCCGTAGAGTTTATGGAGATGCAAGCAAGACTCTGGCTTTGCTAAACTGCTGTCTGAATCCTTTTCTTTGTTTTCTTTTCAAGGAATGTCATAAAGTTTAGTAAGTAGAACCCCCCATTGTTTATTTCAGTTATAAATTCAAATAATTATTTTTAAGTTGTAAACCTTGTCTGCTAACAAAATTGAGATCGGTTTGCTTTAAAAATGTATTTTTGGGTGTAAAAAGCTGCATGAATGCAATCTTTTATCTGTGCTATGCCAAAGGAATGTCTATGTGAATAAAACTTGAAAGAATAAATGCTTATAAACATTAACTCACCGAGGGTTAATACGTCTTGTTTACAATTATTTCAATGATTTAGAATTTTTTACATGTTACTGTAACTGTCCCTAAAATGCTCTTGTGTGTAGGACTACTGTTCTGGTGTGAAAAATAGTTTTCAATCTTTAGAGAGATGAAGAACATTTAAAAGTATTTATAAAAAACAAGCCTGTTATGAATTTTTGTAGCTGCAGTGAAGGAAATTTTTAATTAATCATAACTAACATTCCTCCATCTTTTACACTTTTTCTTGCAGAATTAACATTTATATGCTTTTGAAAACTGAAGGTCCCCAACACTCAGGCCAAAGTTAATATGTCTGAATATAACAAAAGATGAAACAAAACTTCAACAGTTGATGTAGGCTATATATATTTGCGTACACACACTCTAAGATCAAATCTGTGCATCTGCAAATGAGGCCCCAGATTCCCAAGTGATAGTGTTCATAAGTGCATATAATGTTTTGCCACTCAATCCAGCTGAGGGAGCGCGCTTTTGGCGAGGAAGTGACGTCGATGCATACCCTTTATTTGGTTAAACCGTGCTTGAAGCGTATACTCCTACATCCTGCGTCATACATCGCATCAGAGGATTACTCATTTGGCCAAATCGACTTGTTCATTCTGCGTGTGGTCTTTCACCGGAAGCTAGTTGTTTGAATATATAAAGTTTTAAATGTGGATATTTTTTTTTACAAAAACACATCCCTTAGTTTCAACAGGCCTTTATTAACCCTTGGGAGTCCTATGGATTCATTGTTTTATGGATGGATGCATTTTTTTCTGTCTTCAGAATTTGGTCTACCATTCACAACCATTAAAAACCTTGGAAGACTAAGGATATTTTTAAATATATCTCGGATTGTGTTCGTCTGAAAGAAGATAGTCATAACTCTGAATCTTGTCATCTCCAGAAATGTTCTGATGATTCAGCAATTGTCCTGACCATGATGAAAGTGAATATAGGGAGCTATTAAAGAATTTTGTGGACTGGTGTGATAAAAACTGTCTCAGGCTAAATGCTAGTAAGACAAAGGAAATTGTGGTTGATTTTATCAGATCTCATCAAGTGGTACCAGTAAACATACATGAGTCAGAAACAGAGATTGTAACAACTAACAAGTAGGTGTACAACAAGTTCAACAGGTCTGACAATACGATGCAAGTCTATAAGACGTGTCAAAGTCATATTCATTTGTCAAGGTGACTGAGATCCTTGGGGATATGTCATGCACCTCTTAAATGGAGAGTTTACCCAAAAATTAAAATTATCCCATGATTTACTCACCCTCAAGCCATCCTAGGTGTATATGACTATCTTCTTTCAGATGAACACAATGAGATATATTTAAAAATATCCCTACTCCTCCAAGGTTTATAATGGTTGTGAATGGTAGCGCAATCAGTAATTAACATGTCTACCCAATTAGCAAAAGTGGAGGATATCATGAATACACAGGCGACTCATTTCGATTCCTCGACAGTTTTCGGCATCCCTCCACTTGCCTGAAAAGGCCAGACTGATATATCTTCTACAACAGGGATGGACAACTCCGGTCCTGGAGGGCCAATGTCCTGCAGAGTTTATCTCCATCCCTGATAAAAACTCGCTTGCCTATAACTTTCTACTAATACTAAAGACCTTGATTAGCTGGTTCAGGTGTGTTTGATTAGGGTTGGAGCTAAACTCTGCTGGACACTGGCCCTCCAGGACCGGAGTTGTCCATCCCTGTTCTACAAGATATATCAGTCTGGTCAGTCCGCCCTCCGTCGCGATTCAAATCAACCGTGCAATCAGATTTGTTTATTTCAGTGATGCAAACAGCGTCACTCTAATGCGGCAAATGTCCCTTCAATATCAACAAAGATTGCGCACGGGAGACCCGAGAGTTTGTTCTATTCAGCCGTGAATTCAGTTTTAAAGGTGCCCTAGAACTTTTTTTTAAAAAAATGTAATATAAGTCTAAGGTGTCCCCTGAATGTGTCTGTGAAGTTTCAGCTCAAAATACCCCATAGATTTTTTTTATTCATTTTTTTAACTGCCTATTTTGCGGCATAATTAGAAATGAGCCGATTCAGGGTGTGTTGCCCTTTAAATCTGGTGAGTTTGATAGTGCTCCGTGGCTAACGGCTAATGCTACACTGTTGGAGAGATTTATAAAGAATGAAGTTGTGTTTATGAATTATACAGACTGCAAGTGTTTAAAAATGAAAATAGCGACGGCTCTTGTCTCCGTGAATACAGTAAGAAACGATGGTAACTTTAACCACATTTAACAGTACATTAGCAACATGCTAACGAATGATTATGATTTCCATCTACTTATTTATTGTTATGCTGCTGTGACATGTAAATTTCCCCTAGGGGATTAATAATTTTTATCATCATCGTCATACTGAAAAGCAGACAGGTTTCTGTAGGTATTTTATCCCTATAATGGAACATAAGCATAATTGGGACACCTCACACCTTTGTTTCCTAACCCTGATGCTAAATGCTCTAACTCAGAAACAAGGGAGGAAACACTGCATGGTGGTTTTAGCACCTTAAGTTTCACAGAAGAGTACCGGACATGTGGCTGGCATGATGTTAAGCTTGCATTGCCAATGTAGGGCTATATCTGATTTTTATCAGTTTGAGAACTGTTTGAAATAAAAATGTATTAAATGTATGTTTTAAATACACATGTAGCGCCAAAAACATAATAGCAAGATAGACTGGAATTTATTTTTTTAATGAAAATATATTAAACATATATTTCCAGTTATGCAATTTACAGTAACATATATGTCAATATCATTCAAATCCTTGAACACAGATTTGAAAACAGAATAACAGTACAACATATATCAGGTCACCGTTTGGCTTAAATGCTTCTTTTTTCTTTCTTTTTTCTCAACTGGATAAGGATTTTGACTATATGCACAACAACATGTTGCAGTACTTTAAAAAGTTTAATAAGTTTCATTAAACTACTTTTTCTGACATATTCTTAAATTTAGAATACAACCAACAGGGAGCTAGAAGACAAGGATAGGGAGGTTGAGGCAGGTGGTTCAGGTCTCCATTCAGAAACAGATGCAGTGGAGGAAGAGTTTTACATAAGCTGGTTTTGGATATAATACATTTGTGCACTGAACGCCTCGGTCTATGTTGGATGTGGTGCGATATCTGAGAGACAAAGGTTAGAAATGAAATCAGGGCCTCTCAGGAAGCTGATGCCACAATGCACCTGTCCAGCAGGAAGTGGCACTACACTGAAGGTCAAAAGATGCTGAATATTGACTCTTCTCTTGAACATAATCAGATCTCCAACAATAACATGATAACATGGTTTCAAACTAGCCTAAAACATGCCAGAGGGGTGCAGCAGGCATTCGTGGAGCTTACAGGCATGAATTTTTCAGAAAATGTTCCTGATTTTTCACTACATTTGATTCCTGAAGTGGTCCAAATTGGATGATGTGTTCTCCACTGCTTTTGTCGCTTTGCTCTGGTACATCTGGGTCATCTGAACTCTCACAGTAAATAAGAATGGCTGCGTTTAACTCCACTTTTAGACATACACTCGCAAAAATCCCAGCCACCATTTTGAAGTGCGTTCAACTTCGTCAAGTGGGCGAGGGAAGATTATTTAGACAGACCCTCAACCACTCGATTTTGACAGGGAGTGAGTCTACTCAATATGTTCACTTCCGGCAGATCCATAGACCACAATGCAGTTTGTGCAACACCCCACACATTGGAGTTATTTTGACATTTAACCGCATAATACCTGTAGCTACCTTAAGCTGACTGTTTTTGTTTTTTTAACACAGTTTATTGTATAATTTTCGTTTGTGTAATTTTCATATTTTCTCCAACAGCCCAAATACATACAAGTCTAAAGAATGGTGCGTAAAACAAATTCATAAGGGGAAAAAAACCCCCTGTAAATAATGAATCAGCTCCAATGCGGATTCCAAGTGATCAAGGGCTCAGGGCATTCCATTTAAACACATTTCAAGGGTTCCACCAGTAGAGGGCACTCATCCAACGTAAGCAATGATGTACATCTGAGTGAATGAGACAGAGGGAAGTTAGTGAGGGAATGGCATAAAAAATGGACTTAAACGCAGCACGTCTGTCAGTCGGCTCACTCCCAGCATGCTTTGCGTTCACACTGTCCCAGCCTCTTTGAACAACAGCAAGAGGATAAACATTAAACACCATTTTTGCTTTCAACAGGCACAATTCATAAAAAAAAAAAAAAATCTGATCTTTGATGGAAATGGTTGTACTTCTACATACACGTTTAAAATTTTAAACACCTTTAGTCAGCATCTCATAATAATAATGATGACAATTATAATAATCAGAGCAATAATTACAGTTTTGCTATAATAATGCATAATGTCTTAAATCTACTCTTTAGATATGTTCCATCTCTTTGTCCACCACTGTTCAAAAAGTTCCTCAAATGTCTGCGATCGTCCCGTTACATACAGCGACTTAAATATTTACAATGATTCATTTACAACCAATGGCTCTGCCCGTTAATCATTTTGTCCTTTTTGGAGATAAAAAGCTCATGGCACAGGGTACGTTTGTCCAGTGAGTTTAAAAGAGGCTCTGTACTGTCCCAGGGTCCGTTCACCCCCTGCACTCACATAGCCAGTAGCTGATTGAGTGCCATGCGGAACTGCTGGGTGCAGCCCGAGAGCTCCCGCACCCTCTCCGTCATGTCTCTGGCGGCCCCTGGCGAGGGGTACTGCAGGGCTGCGGTCTTGGTGCTGACCACAATGTCTTTGAGCTTGTCGCAGAGCGTGTTGCTGTGCTGAGCCACCCTGGTGCGCACCTCTGGAGACTTGGCTTGCCTGGAGAGCGTGTCTCCGATGAAGACGAGCTTGTGAGCGCTGAGGATGACGAATTTGCTGTGGGCGACAAAGATTTTGGGCGGCTGGTTGTTGTTGATGGAGGAGTAGAACGCGTCGATGGCGTTGGTAAGCGTGGTGATGTTGGCCTCACACTGCTCCATGTAAAAGAGCAGCAGCTGCCGGTCGCCCATGCACAGCTTACTGCGCGGCGTCTGTGGGTAGTGAGAGGGTGGAGTCCAGCCCGAAATGTCATTGTTGATTGGTCGGGAGACCTCCTGCTCCAGCCGCTCAAACTGCTTCAGCTGTTGTGGGTTAGGGACATGAGTGAATAATATTGCATTTATTAGATGAATAAATAACACTGTAAAAATATGTTCTATTTACACTAAGTGACAATAGCAGCATTTCTTTAGCAATATGCTATTTACACTAAGTGACATTCTATTTACACTAGCTATATTAAAGGTCCCGTTCTTCGTGATCCCATGTTTCAAAATTTAGTTAGTGTGTAATGTTGTTGTTAGAGTATGAATAAAATCTGTAAAATTTTAAAGCTCAAAGTTCAATGCCAAGCGAGATATTTTATTTAACAGAAGTCGCCTACATCGAACGGCCAGTTTGGACTACATCCCTCTACTTCCTTCTTTAATGACGTCACTAAAACAGTTTTTGCGCCCACAGGAATACACAAAAAAGGGGGCGTGGTCTTGTTGCGCTCCCACGGAGAAGAGCAAGAGTTGCGTTTGTAGAGTGTGTTTGTCGCCATGTCGTCGAAACGCTGTTATTTTCATCCCGCAGTCCAATCACCTGTTTGGCCTTCCCAGGGATGCTGTACTTAGAGATCAATGGTTACAATTTATGTTTAACTCGGTTCCCGAAAATTATAATTGTGGTATCCTTACTGCAATAGTTAATGTTGGACTGCAGTGCACATAATGGCCACAAGAGGGGTACTATGTTTATGTATATGGCTGTTTTCCGTATGAGGTACTCTTCTGAGTGAGTGCTAACGTTGTACATTTTCTGTCGTTGCTTGTGTAGATTAAAGAGTTCAGTCTCTCTGGAATTATTGTCTTTCGGCACAACGCCACAATAATCCACATGTAAAACTATGTGCAGCACACGTTATGGTAAGAGGCGTGACCTTTCCGGGCAAGGTGCGCTAAGCTGCTGTCGAATCGCAACACAGGAACCGCTGGCACAATCAGAACTCGTTACGTATTTCTGAAGGAGGGACTTCATAGAACAAGGAAGTCATCAGCCCATTTTTATGACAGTGGAAACAGCGGTATACAGAGAAGTAAATGATGTTATATTTTTTTACACGCGAAACATAAACACATGTTATATTGCACACTATAAACACAATCAAAGCTTCAAAAAAACACGAAAAACAGGACCTTTAAAGTAGCAGTTCTTTGCAATATGTGCAAATAGTTGTTAGATGCTATTTATACTTATAAAAAATAGTGGCGGATACTATTTGCACCTCAGTATTGTTGTACATTAACAGGATGCAAAAATAACATCGTGTAAATGATTATATTTATTAAAATGATTCAATAAATGCCGCCTTATTGGGACAACCTACACCCACCCCTAACCCGGTAAATACTCGTTAGGTACTTTATTTGCACTTTTCAAATATTTTCTTCATTTTTATTGAAAATAAATGGCTTTCCGATCTGATATGTGATGGGGAAAAGGAGAAGAGCGAGTTCGGCAAAAGGCGGATTCGAACTCTGGTCGATTGCATCAAAAGCTAATTCCATGTGCCATACTCCCTATAGCCTACACCATTGGTGGGTAGCGTTAGTGTAAATAGACTTTGCCAACAAGACAAAAATAGACACTACATTTATTTTTTGAAAAAAAAAAAGTAAATAAATAAATAAATAAATAAATAAATTATATATATATATATATATATATATATATATAATAATTAATGATTAAATAAAAAATGTAATTAAAAAATGCTCATTGCTAAATGTTTCAAAGGCCCAACAAGTGGCTTTGAGTAAGCATTAAGTAAGTATGTAAATAAATGTATTCGATACTATAGCAACTTTGTTTATGACGCCTGTAACATTTCTAAGCATTTGAGGGTTTCAGTGAATTGTGTTCTGTTAGAGTTACTTTTATAAGTATTTTAAGAGACTACATTTAAATTCCTAAATTGTGAAACTCAGAAAATAAGACTGTAGAAAATAATATTGTGTCTCATAAGAACTTTCTAGTTCTGTGAATAAGGTGATAGAGTCTCATATACCTGTTGCTGTTCCAGTAGAGTCTTGTTGTGTTTGATGCTCCCTTTTTCCAACAGCTGTCTTTGGTTCTTTTCAAATTCTTCTTTACCCTGTAATAGAAAGTAAAAATACATTTATTAATGAATAAATAATTTGCGATCTATGAATAGATGGGTGAATTACAGTTTGTAAAGCATGTTCAAAAATGAGTCAACTTGATTTGAGTAAAAGAGTACAAGATCATATTAAATTTTTTATGCATATCCTAATTCATAATCATGAGTCTTTACTATTACATGAAGTCACAACGGCATGCCATTGTACCATTCTTTAAAAAAACAAAAGTGAATACCATACATTCATCCATGCACTTCTGTGACTTCAAACAATGTGTGCTGAAATTTTTATTCACTCCATCGGGGGGCAGTATAATATCACAGTGAAACTTAAGCGATTTTCAGTTGTGGAAAATATGACAGAAATCATATGCCATATGCCCATTCAAATGTGGCCAGTCAAGTGCGACTTGTAAAAAGTAATAATAATAAAAATAAATAAATAAATAAATATATATATATATATATATATATATATATATATATATATATATATATATATATATATATATATATAAATGGTATTTATATATCAAATATTTGAGCTTTCACACCATTTTTGTAATGTATTAAAAAAATATTTAAAATTATACTGTTAAACATATTAAATTATCATAATTTTTAATAATAATAAAAACAGTTGCATGACATCTGAAAGATGTGACTGAACAGAATTAATCTTATCTGCACAGTTTCAGCAAAACTTTTGACAGAACCACACAGCAGACACATAACAGCTGGTGCTAAAGGAAGATGTATGTGGGCTTTAAGGAAAAGCACATGCAGTCGCAGTGATTGATGAAAAGGCCTGAGGCTCGACACAGAGGGATTACAGGCACAGCTCACATAGGGTCGACACGCAGATCACTGATCATACTGATGGCTGAGAACAACACCTGAATCCTGTTCTCAAAAGGAAACAAACATTTTGTAAAGATTTAATTTTTAGCATACCTGTAAATGGACGTAGTCATAGTCCTCCATCCAACCTTCCTCTGTCGTCCCATAAGGCCTGTCTGGAGTCTCTTCCTCAGCTGAGAATTTGGGAGGGGAGGGTAACGGGCGGGACTGGATGTTGGCCCGTTCAGGTATACCTGACTGATAGGCTGAGATGTTGTTGTTGTTAGTCAGCTGACCCAGCACATCACCGGTATGGGGAACAGGTGGCAACGGTAGTTGTTGCTGTTTGTTTGTCCGTTTGAAGAGCAAAGAGGCATTGCCATGAAGAAACGATGCTAACTGTTTGGTGTCGTCGGGCACGCCGCGGGCACACATTACCAGCCGGTCTAGGTCGTCCCCACCGGTGCCTGTAGAAGGTGCCATCAGGGCTGCAGGGGACCAGCCTAGAGAGTCCAGCGCCTGACTGTACCTCACCAGACCTTGGAAGGCCTCTTCCATCTTCTGCACCTGCTTGCCGAGCTTGGTCTGCAGCGTGCGGTCAGTGGCCTGGGTGGCGTTGGCCACGGCACCTCTAGCGAACTCCAGCAGGTCCCTGACGGCCACACGAATGCGGTCCACGGCCTGTCGGATGGCAGGGAGGTTGGACTCCATCTGAGTGGGGCTGCGCCAGTTCCCACTGATGAATGACATTAGGAGGGACACGGAGCTCTCCACCGCCTGTTGATGGCGGGACAGCCGCTCCATGGCCTGGTCCAGATCCAAGAGCAGCAGGCGACCCGGCCCAGAAGATTCACGCACCGGCACCATGTCCAGAGAGGACGTGGAGAGGTTACTTCGAGTGCTTCCTGTGCTGGACGCCGACAGGCGTTTAAAGCTGACCGTGAGCTCCTCTGTGGCCGCTGCGTCACGCACCACCTGCGGAGGCACATCGTAGACGTAGTCGCCCGATTCTTCGACTGCTGACCGTTCACGGGGAAAGTCATACACATCTGCAGGGTGGTGGTCCTGTGGGCCACTCTTTCGCAGGCTGGCAGGGATGTCATAGATCTCCTGGCCCTCAGGCTGCCGTTTTCCTATTAGCGGAGGAGGAGGAACATCATACACGTCCTCTGGTATGGGAGGCTCGGATCCGCCAGGGATCTGAGACAGATAGGCCTGGTTCTGATTCTCTAGGCTCTTCATCTTGGCAAAGTGAGGAGGAACGTCATACGTTTCCTCCCTGATTGGACCATCTGGAACATCTTTGCTGACAGATGGAGGAATGTCATATACCTGTAAAGAGGAATAATTTGTTTACCAAAACTAGCCTCATTAGTGATGTACCGATATTAAAATTCTGGCCGATACTGTTGATAATAAGTCAATCATTTTAAATGTTACAAGTGAATTTAGGCACCACAACATTGTGTACAATGTACAGCATGAAAATTGAAAGTTTATATTGAGATTTGCTAAAGATTACATTTAACAGTTATTAAATGATTCATGTTTTTACAGATCAACCGCAAGTATGCATAAGATGATAGAAACATAACAAGCATAAACAATTAAATATCCAATATATGTCCAATATTGACCTCGGTTACACTTTATTTTAATGTGGCGTAGTTACATTGTAATTACTCAAATAAGTACTGAGTAATATTTATTAACTACATGTACATACTATAGGGTTACGGTTAGGGTTAAGGTTTGGTTTAAGGTTAGTTACTTATAATTATGCATAATTTACTGTTATTACTATAGTAAGTACATGTAGTAACATTTTACCTCAACATCTAATATGTCTAAAATCGGACAATAACCAATATGGTAGTGAGATACACACAGCATTTGCTAAATGAACACTGATTGAACGTGCTCCAAACATCTTGCGTAAAATGGTTTTGTTACCTAACAGATACACACTGAAATAGGTGCCCTGTATAACTGACTAGACTATCAGAAACTCTTTCTGCTTGTGAATAATTTTACACTCTAGTTTTCACTGTCATTGGGTTAGCTAAGATGTCAGTAGTAGGCAGAGTTTTGGAGGGCTGACGTGTTTGAAGTGGGTGGTAAATTCATTTGCTAAGTCTGACTAAAGCTAGCAAAATGACTGAAATAGCTTTCAGTGCAAAACATCTGCTCAGTCGCATTTTGTTTCAGGGAATTCAGATCCCCCATTAATGTGCAGATCAAATGTGTACATAAAACTAGAGTGTAATTGATTCGTGTCAGTCATGTATGGAGACAAAGATGGATTGTTACCGTTTGTTGGTAGTGCAGCTGGCTCTTGTCCACACTAGGTGGAGTGTCATAGATCTCCTGACTATCTCTACTGGGTGGGCCTTTCATAGCCATAGGAGGAGTATCATAAACCTGTGGCCCAGAGAGAGGAACAGGATCAAAACTCATTCACTAGATTGAAGTTAAATGAATTAAATACACAATCAAGACATAAATCAGTGACTGTAAGTAGATTTGACCTGAAAAGGAAATAGCCATTTTAATAAACCAATTTGTGTTAGTTCATTGCAGTTTAATATGTCTGCAATGTCGAGGGAAGGCTGTAAGGGGCTGGGCATTTGTTTCTGTCTGTTTCTCTCGTTTATTTTACACCCCAGGGGCCCTGATTTCTCTCTACCTTCTCCTACATACTTTGTTCTTTTTTTTAGGGGCTTTTGCACTGGAGGAACTTTTTCATAGATCCTATAGCCAGAAGTACCCACCTTTTGACGTGTTCTCAGTACAGTAACTGTTAATGATTTTACTTACAGGAATGCCTTTTGGGGGGACTAAATTATCTCCTACTTCAGAGTAGGGTCTAACCCAGCACAATAAGTACTACCAGTGATGTAAGTGTACATTGGCTGGCTGAACGCATGCCATACAAAACATTTTTAAAAAGCCATGTGAATACAATTTACATACTTACTCCATAAATTAACTCTACAAACATGAAAAACAGCGATAGATAGCATTTACCAGTCGCCTTTGTCTGTGGCATTGTGTTCTTTTTTTCAGCCTTGATGATATCTAGCACTGCAAGTTGTCATAAGAGATTTTGTCTCTTAGCCGTCCTTTTTGCTCTTTCAATTGCATGCCTCCGTTATCACGAAACCCAATGTTGATACACAACAAAAACATAGCTCCGATCACGGCATCCTCCATTCTCCAGTTGCTGAATGCCGTGCTTAAATGATGCCGCTGTCGGACGGCTTATGTCACTTCAGAGTTCCTACTGTCGGTGCGAATGCAACTAGGAAAATTGCCCTAGGGGAAAATTTATCTCCTATAACTGAGTTTCCCAGTGCTAAAGCCCCTTTTGTCTTTTTCTCCACCTTCTTTCTGTCCATAGTTTTTTGTGCATGTTGGAGGAAAATCGGGATTGAGGCAGCTGAATGAATGGGGGTCGGAAAGAACACAGGTACACACAATAGAGGACACACTCCCACTGATGTAGAGAGATTACAGAAGCACGATCTCAGACAGGAACAGCTGGAGGAAATCAGCAGTGCTGCAGAGATGCTGACCTCCACCTTCACCCACCATATCTCTCTTTCTGCTACTTGTGTAGTGGCTCTTTGGTCAGGCTGAGATGCTGATCATGGGTGATAGTTAAAGATGTTTTTGAAAGTTGCTCATGCTCACCAAGGATGTATTTATTTGATTATATAAAAAAAAAAACAGTAAAAGCAATAATATACTGAAATACTATTACAGTGTTTTCTAATTGTAATTAGAAATGTCATTTATTTCTGTGATGGCAAAGCTGATTAGCAGCCATTACTTCAGTGTCACATGATCCTTCTGAAATCATTCTAATATGAATTGATGTTCAATAAACATTTCTTATTATTATCAATGTTGAAAAAAGTTGCAATGCTTAAAATGTTTGTGCAAACTAAAGAACAGCATTTATTTGTAATAGAAATCCTTTGAAACATTATAAATGCCTTAACACTGCGTTCCAAATTATTAGAGGTATACTTAGAGGTTGTTCCACATTATTAAGCAAGTCACAGTTCTCATGCAATATGGGGAGGAAGAAAGATCTTTCTGAAGATGAAAAGCATGAAATGGTGCAATTTTGTGCAAAAGGCATGAAAACAATTAATATTGTGTGAAACTGAATGGAGATTAGCGAATTATCATAAGATTGGTGCATGATTTAGAGCACAGCAGAACTCGGTCAGATAAAGGCTTATTGAGGAAAGTTCCTGTCAAAAAAAAATAATTTTATTAAAAGGGCAGCTATAAAAAAAGCCAGTGTTGAGCAGCAAACAGGTATTTGAAGCTGCTGGTGCCTCTGGAGTCTTGAGAAGCTCTCCATGCAGGCTGGCAGTTGTGCGTAAAGATGCATTTCAGCCACTCCAAACCTCACAAAGAGAAACATTTACAGTGGGTTTAGAAATGTGGAACAACCTCTAAGTAGGGTTTCCATAGATCTGGCAAATTATTTTGTCTGAAATTGATACCAGTTATCTAAAAAGACATGGATAAATAAACAAACAAACATTTTCTTAAAAAAACTAAAATCTGAATGTTTATTGTACTGAAATCTTACTGATATGTCAATTGCATAATAATTTGGAACGCAGTATACTGTCACTCTTGATCAATTTAATTTGTCCTTGCTGAAAAAATCTTACTGACCCCAAACTTTTGAATGGTAGTGTATATTTGTTAACGTATTTTCACAAAGACATATATGTACATATTTTTTCTAATTATAAATACTAATAACTACCCCAAAACTTAACCCAACCACTACCCATAAAAGAAAACTTCTTTCATTTTAAAATGATAATATTATTTATTTATTTAATTAATTAATTTACATTTGTGGATGTCACCTGATATCTCCAACAAGAGGTTTTGTCAGATTTAGCTACTTTCTGAGCTACTTTCTGCCCCCAAGCTATAGTTAAACCACATTTAGCTATGACAGATTTAATTGTTTTTATATTTAAAAAAAAAAAAAAAAAACTTGTATTTGATGTATAATTAAGACCCCCCCCCCCCCACACACACACACACACACACAGAGCTATGCATGCGCTTTCATTACTACAAAAACAGCACTGAGTCGAGTTTCAGAATGTGCTATAAATGAAGTGTGACTTCCTGTCCCAATGCTCTGTCAAACCTGTGATGACTGATATAAATATCAAATAATGCTTGCAGCTCAACTGGTACAAACAAGAAAAATAACCACAAACACACACACACACACACAAAGGCCCACAGCACTCGAATGTTAGTAAAGGATTAAAACCCAATAAATGTTTTATAGAGCTAGCAGTAAAAGTGTGATTTTTCCACTACTGCATCTGATATGGGTGAAATGAGGTCGAGGGAATTTGGATTAAACTGAAGTCTAATCTTGTCTGAGATAGAGTAAGTGTCGCACACACTTAGGGACTGGTAAATTTCAATAGTACATTTTAGTTCAATACTTATGCATTAATAATTTAAACCAGTGGTTCACAAACTGCCCTCTAAGGGTTGTAACAGCAGAAAAATGATATCATTATAAACGCAGCTGTTTGACATAGATGTCTTGATGTCGTATTGTATGTAATGGCATTTTATGGAAATAAAATGTCACATTTCAAGCATTACTGATACGAAAATACCATTCCTTAATCATTTATTACTCTCCAGAGCTCCTGATGACTCTAGAGAAACGCCTGCTGGCAGCAATAATCATTGTTTATAACAGAAATATGTTGCATACAAAGTGAAAATGTATTTGAATGTTATAGTTCAAAATAATATTATTTCTCTATAATCAGAGTACTGCTCAACTGTCAAACATCCACTGATTTAAACAATTTACAGCTCATATAAAGAGCACAAATTTTCACAGAACAATCCTAATGCATGTCCTTAATGTGTACTAGAGATTTCTGAAGTCACGTCTACTCTACACTTCTATCAATACTGCTCCAATCACACACATACACACACACATCCTTACACAAACACCATTAGCATTTATAATGCTGGCCAAACAATGGCTCTCAATCTGTTGTGCGCCCCCAGGAGAGCCTGCAGCCAGAGACGGAGGCAAGAGAAACCATGAATACCAAAACCTCTCACTGAGTATCCAGCAGCCGCTCTGCCAGCTCCATTTGATTAAACGACAACGTTTTTTCCTCTGTATTGCTCTAATCTGAGAGACGGTGATTTGTTACGATGAATATTCGGAGCAATTTTAGGAAAGAAAGTGGTTAGCTTGCAGCGTTTTTTTGTCATTATGAAAATTTGAGAATTTACAAACAGTTGCAGCATGGTTATTTTGTGTAAAAACCTTCATTTTATTTACTAACGTCTGATGAACCACATTTAAAGGAACACTCCACTTTTTTTTGAAAATAGGCTCATTTTCCAACTCCCCTAGAGTTAAACAGTTGAGTTTTACCGTTTTCGAATCCATTCAGCCAATCTCCGGTTCTGGCGGTACCACTTTTAGCATAGCTTAGCATAGTTCATTGAATCTGATTAGACCGTTAGCATCGCGCTTAAAAATGACCACAGAGTTTTGATATTTTTCCTATTTAAAACTTGACTCTTCTGTAGTTAAATCGTGTACTAAGACGACAGAAAATGAAAAGTTGTGATTTTCTAGGCTGATATGGCTAGGAACTATACTCTCATTCAGGCGTAATAATCAAGGAACTTTGCTGCCGTATCATGGCTGCAGCAGTGCAATGATATTACTCAGCGTCTCTCACATACATATCCATGGTTGCAAGGCACGTTCCCTGTGCAAGCAGGGGCTCACGGGCGCTGCGTAATATCATTGCACTGCTGCAGCCATGGAACGGCAGCAAAGTTCCTTGATTATTACGCCTGAATGAGAGTATAGTTCCTAGGAAATAGAAATTTAAACAGGAAAAATATCAAAACTCTTTGGTCATTTTTAAGCGCGATGCTAACGGTCTAATCAGATTCAATGAACTATGCTAAGCTATGCTAAAAGTGGTACCGCCAGAACCGGAGATCGGCTGAATGGATTCGACAACGGTCAAACTAAACTG
Source organism: Chanodichthys erythropterus (assembly GCF_024489055.1). NCBI lineage: Eukaryota > Metazoa > Chordata > Actinopteri > Cypriniformes > Xenocyprididae > Chanodichthys > Chanodichthys erythropterus. The sequence continues at coordinate 36,425,255 of NC_090227.1, read as the reverse complement.
TTTAACTCTAGGGGAGTTAGAAAATGAGCCTATTTTCAAAAAAAGTGGAGTGTTCGTTTAAGAGATGCTAAATATGGTGGTATAGAGTTGCGTCATTCAATCATGAATAAATTAAATGCTTAATCTTGAATATATGGCAACATCCTCCATTATTTAAAGGGGTGGTTCAATGCGATTTCACTTTTTTAACTTTAGTTAGTGTCTAATATTGCTGCTGGAGCATAAACAGTATCTGCAAAGTTACAGCGCTGAACGTTTAATGCAAATGGAGATTTTGTCTTTTAAAGTTATGGCAGTTTATTGCCTACAAAAACGGGCGGTTTGGACTACAACAAGCTACTTCCCGGATTGGTGACATCATAAACCCTTGCTATTAACATAAACATGTCCCCGGGAACACGCAACAAAGTGGCCGAGGCCATGTGGCACAGCAAAATGGAAGCGGAAGAGTTAAGTACACCGGACATGAGCATCTGGGTCTGATTCTGCTCAATTTGATACAGCAATACAGACGCCATTATTTACATTTCCAGCTTAGTGCGTAACTACGAATGGTAAGAGGCGTGGCGTTTCCGGATGCTTCAGCGAATCATGATACACTGAGCCAGCTACCAACCTGCCAACCAATCTGAGCACATTGCGTATTTCGGGACAGAGTGGCTTCATAGAAGCAGGAAGTCAAACGAGCCGTTCATATGACAGTGGAAACAGAGGTGTAGAATAAACGTAAAATATATGAAAAATACAGCGTTTTCAAAAAAACGAAGCATTAAGACATGTTAAACTGTGCCCCAAAAACACAATTAAGCCTAGAAAAAAAACACTGAACCACCCCTTTAACATTCCAAAATCAGCCTACAAAATGAGGAAAATGTATTAATTGTATTCAGACTTAATTTGCATGACGGGGTTAAAAAGACACTTAAGATTCAGTAATATTATGGATTTGACTGCACTGACACTATTAGATGAGAACAAAACTTGAACTGAATTGAGCTGGATGATGACACCAATGTTTTGCTTTGACTTTGTTTCATAATTGATGAATTTTGCAACATTGACACTGGTATTGAACTGACTATAACACTATAGTGTTCGGGAGAGTTGCTTATAGCTGAATGTAACTCATTTCATGATTGATAAACTTTACACAGTTATTGAACTGAACTGAATCAACACTAAACTGACTTGAGCTGAATAATGACACTACTGTCTTCTGTAGAGCTGTTTTACAGATAGACTGTAAAAAAAAAAGCATTCACTCGCAGTGTGGCCCAGCCCACATCTGGTACATGTGGATTACACGCGGACCAGATGTGGGCCAAATCTGGAAAGATACTATGTTGCTGTCAGGGTGTAGAAGCCAAAATATCCCAGTAACGGTCATTGCAGATTACATTGTTCGAAGCCCGAGTCTGCGCAGTAGTGATCCTGAGGTGGAGCCATAGCATCAAGTTCCCGCCTACACTCCTGCAGACTCATTCAAAAGCACAGCTGTCAATCAAGATGTTATACCCCATTTTTATAGCATCAAAAACTAACTAAAATCTATTTTTGAAAAGTGAACATACATCTGTGTGATGATAACTACCTAAAATGACAGAAACCATCTTTTGAAATAAATTATTTCAAGTGTAACTGGATTTTTTAGTTTGGGTCGTGTCCCATTTAATTACATAGAGAGGGCGGGGTTTATGACCTGTACTGCAGCCAGCCACCAGAGGGCAATCAAAATGCTTTGGCTTTGCTTTCCAGGACTTGTGCGGCAAACTTGGCTTTACAGAATTTGAATCTCTCATGAACTTTGCATCGTTGATTGTTATTTTCCTGTTTATTACTGTGACGCTGCTTTGAAATAATCAGTATTATATAAAGCGCTATATAAATAAAGGGGACTTGACTTAATGCGATAGTTGAGATTAGTGAATTTGATGATTTTATGATTAGTGCCAATACATGACATTATCAGCAGCCACAATTCATTCTTAGTTTATGTTTGATTTATGACATTGTTGTTTGTACATTACTTCTGTGTTTTGGCCACAAAATGATGAGTGATGTGCCTCATCTTATCTGTCCTGTTTAGTCCAGTCCTCTGTCATTTATAGCATGTGTTCAGTGCATCCATATTTCTCTCATTCTCTCTGTATGGCTGTGCTGAAGGCTGTGTGTGTGTTGGAATTATGTGGTCTGGGTATTCGTGGCCTTTGCCGCAAGCCAGGCTTTGTCTGTCTCTCTTTCCCCCAGGGTTGTGTACTGTGTGTGTGTGTGTGTGCTGCAGTGAAGGACTGATCTCGCTGACAGCACATTCTCTCTCAAATACGCACAATGCACACACATGTGTGCGCACACAGCGGTCTCAGGATATTCTGCTTCACACACGCACAATGCTGACCTTCTTTTTGAAATGCCTCCAGACACTGAAATATCTACTTCCACTGCAAGTAATGCATGACCTCATCTAAAAATAGGCATGCAATCATAGAGCCAACAGAAATATAAGGATGCAGGAAAAAAGAGAGAGTGAAAATGAATGAAAGACAGAAAGATAAGAGTACTAAAAGCAAGAACAAATTAAAGTGAAAGAGTGAAAGCAAGAGTGCAAGAAATAGAAAGTGTTCTGAGTCAAAAAAGAGAACGAAAATGAAAAAAGGCAAGCAAAATATTGAAAGAATGAAAGAAAAAGACTTGAAGAGCGAGATAAATAAAACAACAGAGGGAGCATGTTAAAGAAAGTAGCAATAGAGAAGAAAAAAGAAACAGAAAAAAATAATTTGCTTTGAAAGCAAAACTGAAAGAATAAAATTTAAAATGGAAAGAAAGAAAGAAAGAAAGAAAGAAAGAAAGAAAGAAAGAAAGAAAGAAAGAAAGAAAGAAAGAAAGAAAGAAAGAAAGAAAGAAAGAAAGAAAGAATTTATACTCTATACTTTAATTTATCCTCTCATTGCTTGTATTATTAATGAGCAAGGAGGTTCTTTGGCAGAGTGTGTGATGATCATCTATCACACACACACACACACACACACACACACACACACACACACACACACACACACACACACACACACACACACACTGCAGACATCTGAGATACACTTAAAGACTATTATCATCAATAACGATTTTCAACTGGCTCATCCACAAATTACTAGATATCAAATGACCTACTATAGTGATCTTCACAAGGACATTAAAGTAAATATGAACGTCAACACATTGACATAATCAGTGCACACATGAGACAGAGTCATGTGATGCTTCTGTTCAGAGTTTGATCAGGTGAACTCTTTACCTGTTGATTGTACTGGGTGCGGGTGGGCGGCACGTCATAGATATCCTGTGTGGGTGGAAGGTGTCTGGGGACATCATACTCATCCTGTTCATCTTTCCCCGCGTCATACACGTACACTTGACCAACCCGTGTGGGAACAACTACCTGAGAGAGACAAAGACAAAAACAACTGCATGAGACTGAGTGAATTAATGGCCGGGCACATAAACAGCGGATAAAGACGCTGCCCTGACGGCGCCGTTCACACCAGGTTAACACAGACTCTACTACAGCAAATCTGGGGTCTCAAAGGTCACCGTGGGAACAGGGGGCACCCTTTTGTCTGCCTGTTTACCTTCTGTCTTACGCTTCGAGGACTGTGTCGATCGAGTGAGCCTGGGAAAAGAAAACAAGCTACGACCCCATATTTGTACAATGCCTGAGACATAATACTAATCACAACACAGACTCAGATGAGCTGTTCAGGATGTCCAACTCCTTCACAAGTCAAGTCAAATTTATTTGTATAGCGCATTTCACAATACACAGAGTTTCAAAGCAGCTTTACGGAAAATTATATTAATATTTATATCTTATATCTTCATTGTTATGCCTTATAGTTGCATTTAGCAGATTAGAGCTGGGTAAAGTATGCAGATAAAGTTGGACATACTTATATATTCAACTTTATATAAAGAGCTGGGTGATAATATAGTTTTATCGCCCAAGCATGCTCTCAGAATATGTGATGTTAGCAATGTGTGATATTAGGGTTGCCAGCTATATTGGTACCATATCAGTTATCTATGGAAGCTTGTTTCTGCCACTGAATAAAAAAGGTAATTGCGACTTTTTATCTCACAATTCTGACTTTTTTTTTTTTCTCAGAATTGCGATATAACTCACAATTCAGACTTTTTTCTCAGAATTATCTGATATAAAGTCACAGTTGAGAGTTAAAAGTTAGAATTGCGAGATATAAAGTTGCAATTGTGGGTTATAAAGATATACTCACAATTCTGAGAAATATAAACTTGCAATTGCAAGAAAAAAATCAGAATTGCAATTTATATCTCACAATTATGACTTTAATTCTCACAATTGCGAGTTTATATCTTGCAATTCTGATATTATATCTCACAATTCTGACATTTTAACTTGAAATTGCGACTTTATCTTCAATTCTGAATTGCAGATTCAGAGAAAAAAAGTCAGAATTGTGAGATAAAAAGTTTTTTACATTTTTTTATTACATGGCAGAAACAAGTTATCAGCCAATATTAGAGTTTTTTTATCATCGATACCGGTCGATATTAGATATTTTATTGTCATTTCCTCTTTTTTTACATTTAGATCAGTACTGTAAAGTTTGTCAGCTGATATTAGATTTTATTTTATTATTATTAATTATCTGATCAGTTTATATTGGATATTTAATTGTGCATTTCTTTCGCTTTTTATGTAGATTACCTTTGCAGTCATAGAAAGCTCACTTGCCAAGTTAATCTTTATAAACACAAATAAACACTTTGAAATGTAACACTTTAGCAAATCTCAAAATGAATATCCATTGTTAATACTGTACATTACAATGCTGTAATGCCTAAAATCACTTGTGGCATTTAAAATATTAGTTTTTAGTGTATTATTATTTAATTTATTTAGACAAAATAATATTTTTAATAGTATTTTTTAGACAAAAAGAATTTGATTTTGTATCCCTATGTTTTATAAAACAGATAGTGATTATACCACGGTCAAGAGGTTTGGTTCAGAATGAAGCAGAACAAAATCACCGTAACAAATGGCCTTACGAGGTTTACAGCTCGAGTATGTTAGTAATGCACTCTGCCCTCTGTGAAACAAGAATTTGCTCCTTGAAATAAAACATGTATGGACGGGGTGGTATTGGTTTGTGTGCAGAGGTGAGGTGTGTATTGTAATGATCTGGGTGGAGTGAGCTTTATGTAGTTTTCATGATTCCCCGCAGGCCAGTTAAACATGATTGCTGGCCTTCACTCATAACACTGAGTTAATGAGATTACTTGCGCTTTCATTCTCGCTCTCTTTCCTTCCTTTATCAGTTCACACCAGCCAGTCTATAGGAACGCACTGTGCCAGCCTTGCGTATGGGCGTCACTTCTCGCATACTAAACAACAGTTACTCACATGGATCATGGATACGGACACAGATTGGTAGAAGTTACTCTAGAATTTCACATGACCAGGTCATATTCCACCCCCAAATCAAAAGAAAGAATCTTAAGCAGAAATTTAGGATTTAAGATTTTATGCATTGTGACAGTTTTCATGACAATTAAGCAACATTTTTATTAATGTGTGTGTGTGTTTTTGTGACATATCAAGACACAAATTTGTATAATGACATGGGTATCACATAGGTATTACAAGGAGAAGGTGACTTATGAGGACATTACCCATGTCCTAATTTTTCAAAAGGATTATAAATCATACAGAATTAGTTTTTTTGAGAAAGCAAAAATGTGCACAGTTTCCTGTGATGGTAGGTTTAGGGTTAGTGGTAGTCTAGGGTTATAGAAAATACGGTTTGTACAATATAAAAACCATTACGCCTATGGAATGTGCCCACAATTCACAAAAACATTGTGTGTGTGCATGTGTGTGCATGTTTATATATATATATATATATATATATATATATATATATATATATATAAAATTTGTGTTACATTTTCATTGCATTACATTAATCAGAATCAACACTGAGAATAATAGAAATTACAAAAAAAATTTAAAAAGTAAAACTGTGTGGATGCATATGCATTTGTGCAAAATATAATTTCTTATTTATCAGGTTTAGATCAGCGAGAGTCTTCACTTTTAGTCAGGGAGGGCAGAGCAGTTCTGATTAACCACACAGACTCAATGAAGCTTTCCTTTGTGAGGCGTTCATGCTTTGTTAGATTAAATCTAGTGACTATGGTAACCAGGCACGAGCGACGACAAGGCGAGCACAATAGAAATCACAAGTGCACACATGTAAAATGCATTTAAAAGAACTATACTGTCTACCCAGCACTTTGCATTGTTGCTTGTCATGTATGGAAAGTGCAACATAAATAAAGAAATAAGACAGTAGGCAAATGAAAATCCCAGAGATCTTGTATTAATATTTACCCTCCCACTCTCACAGACTGTCACTTTAGATCCCTGCTAACTATCCAATTAAGCCGTTCTCATTAAAGAAAGCTGGCAATCTGTCATTGTTAATTCTCATCCTTCTCTCTCTCACTCTCTTTTTACCCATCTCACCCCTCTGCCTGATTCTTGCCTTTTTTTCAAATGGCATGGCAAAATTGATGATAAATTCCTTGAGATTTTTTTGTCGGCGAGGTAAATGCGTGTTATTGGTTTGATTTATTGGATAAACCCTGTGACCCATGGACCACCCCGTCCCTTTCTCCAGAACATCCACATATTCATGACCTCTCTCTCTGACACTGCTGTGGCAAATGGCTGCATTCTCCACGGTGCTGTACACACTTTCACACACATTAAGATGAACTGCAGGTGTTTCATCTGACACTTCCACACGTACACGACCTCCGGTGCCATCATACTCTGCATTTTCACTTAGCCTATCTATCTATCTATCTATCTATCTATCTATCTATCTATCTATCTATCTATCTATCTATCTATCTATCTATCTATCTATCTATCTATCTATCTATCTATCTATCTATCTATCTATCTATCTATCTATCTATCTATCTATCTATCTATCTATCTATCTATCTGTGAATGTGTCTGTGAAGTTTCAGCTAAAAATAACCCATCGATTTTTTTAAATTAATTTTTTAACGGCCTATTTTGGGCCATCATTAACTATACACTGATTTTGGCAGCGCGCCGCCCCTTTAATTCGCCTGCTCCCTGCCACACGAGCTCTCGACTATATTACAGTGCATTTACAAAGTTCACACAGCTAATATAACCCTCAAATGGATCTTTACAAGATGTTCGTCATGCATGCTATATGAATGCTTTCGAATTATGTGAGTAAAGTATTTATTTTGATGTTTACGTTTGATTCTGTATGATTTTGAGGCTATGCTCCGTGGCTAACGGCTAATGCTACACTGTTGGAGAGATTTATAAAGAATGAAGTTGTGTTTATGAATTATACAGACTGCAAGTGTTTAAAAATGAAAATAGCGACGGCTCTTGTCTCCATGAATACAGTAAGAAACGATGGTAACTTTAACCACATTTAACAGTACATTAGCCTTTCCTTGTCTAATGCCTTGAACATGGGCTTGCATATATGCAAATATTGGGGTCATACATATTAATGATCCCGACTGTTACGTAACAGTCGGGGTTATGTTGAGATCCGCATGTTTTCTGGAAGTCTTTTAAACAAATGAGATTTACATAAGAAGGAGGAAGCAAAGGGGTTTGAAACTCAATGTATGTCTTTTCCATGTACTGAACTCTTGTTATTTAACTATGCCGAGGTAAATTCAAATTTTGATTCTAGGGCACCTTTAAAGAGATAGTTCACAGAAATTGTCCTATGATTTACTCACCCTCAAGCCATCCTGGGTGTATATGACTATCTTCTTTCAGACAAACACAATCTGAGATATATTTTAAAAATATCCTGGCTCTCCCAAGCTTTATAATGGAAGTGAACAGGGACGCCCCCCGATTTAGAAGTCTAAAACGAGGAATTTTAAAGAGAAATGTCAGAATATTTCTATATAAGAGAGGAGGAGCTTGAGTTTGTTGCCCAGTCCTATTTGTTTAAACTGCAAGAAGCATCTAAGCTACATCCTACGTCATACATCGTTTCAGGGGTTACTCATTTGGCGCAAGTTGTCTTGCGCAGTATGGTCGTCTGGTGGAAGCTAATTATTTTAGATTATAAAGGTTTAAATATGGATATTTTTCTTACAAAAACCCATCGCTTCACTTCAGAAGGTCTTTATTAACCCCCTGGAGATCATGTTTATGATGTATGGATGCATTTTTGGGGGGCTTCAAAACACGCCCCCCATTCACTAGCATTATAAAGCTTGGCAGAGCCAGGATATTTTTTAAATATATCTCTGATTGTGTTCGTCTGTTCGTGTCATATACACCTAGAATCTATCTATCTTATTCATGAAATAGTCACAGTCCTGGATATTGATTGGCCAATACACCATTCCAACCATACAAAAACACACCACACACTAAGTTATGATGTGAAACACCTGTTCACATACTGTGTATATCACTGTACAGCGACCACAGAATAACATTCTGTTATTGCTTACACTGTCACTATCAGAGACTGTATATATATCAATATTGTCCACACTGTGGTCCTTTAGTACTGTACACCCTCGGTTTTATTTCAATGCCCTCTCAGACCTGTGCTTAGCTTTAAGTAATAGTCACTCCATCCTGCTGAGAGCCTCTGAAGGGCCGGCCGTAATGACCATCAATCAATAATGTGAATTATCAATGAGCGCTGCTCTGGGGAGCGGAGATGGCACATATGGTGGACTGCCATCATTCAGCCCTCATCAATATAGCTGAAAGGGTCTGATCATAGAGAGTGGGTGTGTCCAGGCCTCCAGCTGTCACAACAATCTCTGGGGGGCGGGGTGAAGTGCCTGTAATGATGATGTCACAAAGAGACAAACACTCTCTGTTGTGGAAGGAAACAATAGGGGAGCGGTGACCGTCTGACTGTGTTGCCCCACGCCATGACAGCTGGCCAAGAGTCACAATCACAGCAGCTACATGGCCATTAGGTTCAGCCCTGAAGAGAGGGACAGATTGCAAAGGCTGCTTTACAAAAGCCCCCGTACCCCCTGCTGCATCGACGAGCTGTGACCTCCTTACCCCAGCTGACACAATGACACATGCCACCACTCTAAAGAGTGCAGCCAAGTCTGCTGAAGACATTCCAGCCAGGCCTGGCTCCTTGAACCACGGATGTCACTAATTTTAATCTATGCCAGCTAACCAAATACCTGATGTTAAGGATCCTGGGAGATCTGAGAGAGCCAGGTTGGTATTATCTGCATTATAAATGTATACTTGAAACAAAACACCAACTTTTAACTGACAAAACAGATATCTTAATGTTAATTCTGTATTGTTCTGCTCTTTCTCAAATATCTTTGTCTCTCAACTGTGCACATTTTTGCACTCTTGCTCTTAAAAACATCATGCTGAGATTTTCTTTCAAAGCTCTTCAAATGTATGCTTTTTTTCTGTCAGGCTTTCATCAGCAAATTTCCCCAACTCACAGCAACAAGAATAATTGTTTTAATTCAATAACACCATTATTGAAAAAGAATATAACTGCACACTCACTAGTTTCAGCAACAAGCCTTTGTCAAGGTACAACATCAAAATTAAGGTCAATAATTACTCACAGATGAAAACGGTAACATCACAATCAGTGTTCAATAATTGGCTGACAATTTTGAGAAATTAAGGTCACATTTAAGGTCACAGACTGATCTATATATCACATCTCCTAGACAAACTTAACAATGAGGTATAAATAAGTTATAAGAGACCACTACAACATGCAAAAAGGTCCCAGTCACCAACCACATACACACACCCAACACATCCACAACTATAAGTATTCCCATATGTACATCCACATACTATACATTTACATACATAACTTTAATTTTAAATATCAGTTATAAAAACAACTCAATTCAGAATCCATATTCAAACCATAAGGCATTTTTTAATTTAATAACACCAAACAGAAAATGTGAATGGAGTAATCTGATAAACGTAATTCCATCCAGTCTCACATTCTCCACAAGCCATTCATTTCAGGTTTCCCTCTTCAAAAGAGTTTCCCATACTTTTCTAAAACACATTAACAGAGTCCAATATTATCCCAAAAAAACTCTGATTCAAGGTTGCAATAGTTTAGTAAAGTTAGATTTAGCAAAGTTGACCCTAAGTTTGGCTTTGATTCAATGCAGTGCCACAAATAACTGTGTCCAGAGGCCTGGAACATAATGAGAGGTCAAAGTCCAAACGCTGAAGGGCTTTCACATACCTTCACATACACTATATTCACACACACTCTTTCTCTATATAAGTGATGGTGCATAAGCATTTCCCCCATAGCCCCCTACCACCACTTTCGTCTTGGCCATCTGTGGAGCAAGCTGTTCTCTTTACTGTGTACGGAGTGGGGGGCGCAGGTCAGGGTTCTGTGTGTGTTGGCATGATGTACACTTCGGTTTTAACCTCATTTTCCACCAGTCTGGGAATTTATTTAGTTTATTTAGCCATTTTATTAGCAAACATTTAGTGAGGATTCTATCTTTTCATGTATTTATACAAGATGTAATATAAGTCTCTGGCGTCCCCAGAATGTGTCTGTGAAGTTTCAGCTCAAAATACCCCACAGTAATTATTATATCTTGTCAAATTTGCCCCTCTTTGGGTGTGAGCAAAAACACGCAGTTTTTGTGTGTGTTCCTTTAAATGCAAATGAGCTGCTGCTCCTGACCCCCTTTCCAGAAGAGGGTGGAGCTTTAACAGCTCACACCAACAACAAAACTGGAGAATGTCACGCAGCTAAAATGTCAGAATTTGTCAGTAGCAGTGGTCTGCCTTACATGTTGGCAGACACTGATGGAGATACTCAGGAAGAAGTTACAACTTTTAGAATGCAACTGGATGTTTCTGAATGGTAAAGGGATACATTTATGCAGTTGCAATTAGCATGTACCATCATGTTAATCTTTTGAGCAAATCCACGCTGGATTTTTGGATGAACTGACCCTCATTTGTGAAGCAGTCTGGCGCAAAATGATTTGCGCAAATATATAAAACACTTTACAGACTTTCTTCAGCACATTTCCTTCATAAATGAAATTCAATCACGCTGTCGGTGGCTCAGTGGCTATGTTTATGATTTATTAGGATTATAAAAAAAGGAGTTGGTGGATTTTTACCATTATAGACTGGTTGATTACACACACTATGACACATATCTGTGTTCAAACACCTTATAAAAGTGAATTTTGCATAATAGATACCCTTTAATATTAAAGGAATATTCAGAGTTCAGTACAAATTCAATCTACAACATTTGTGGTGCAAAGTTGATTACAACAACAAAAAACTGATGAAAGTGAGTATTTTAACGTTTACAGATTGGCTCCGTTCACTTCAATTGTAAGTGCTGCAGTGTGACACATGTTTTTTTTTTCTAAACAAAAGAAAGGAAAAGTGCAATTTATTGAAGGACATTTGCAATAATGCCTTTAACTAGAGGTGGTGTCATGTCTAACAGTGGTCCACACATGCCCTAGTGAAAGATGTCCATCACTGGGTTGAGGCATCTCCAGCTGTGGGCATGTGAGCAGGGGCTGTGGAGAGCTCAGCTGGGCTCTTTGACTTGTGATGTGGGTGCCAGTGGGGCCTCATCTGGACCATGAACGCACACACATATATGCCATCCCTCAGGAGAACAGGCTCCCTCTGCAACATCTGCAGATGTACTGGATGAATGTTTGCCCAAATCCCTTTGAGTTGGGTTTGAAAGTCCACTTCTGAGTTTTATGTAAACCTGAGTGAGCCAGCAACTTCTTTTTAAGGTTTTTTAGCAGAAGTTTAATGTGGGGAGTCTTTCAAAATAGTGTATTTCACTTGAATGCAGTGTTTGCTGCAGTGATATTCAGTGCCAGCACTGCACCACTGCTGAATCTACAGTTTCATGGCAAAAGAGATTTGCAGTCAGAGTCAAATATGATAAAAAATATAATACAAAGACAACATTGTTGTATTGTCTTCATTACTACTGCATGCAAATACAAACACAACACGTGCCCAGTGTTGTCAGATTTACATATAACATATGACTCTTATGAGCAGGTTCTATAGTGAATCAGTCAACTTATAAGTCTGAATCACTGAATCCTTCTGAATTAACATCTGACTCACTGACCAGATGTTTATATGGCACTGCAGTTAAAGACCATTTTAAAATAATGTTAAAAAAATTATATTGTTTATTATGTTATATAGTTGTAATCAATTATGTGGAAAGGGGTTCCATTCTGCAAAAACATAATTCAATTGGAAACATTTAAATATGCAGTTAATCCTTAGAATTAGGCCAGTTAAAACTCAAAACTTAAAGGGTTTTAGTAAAAATGGCTGTCGGGTGACCCAGATCAGACGCTTCATCCCTGAAACATTAACAGCCATAACAGCAAAAGTGCCAAAACCCAAAATGGAACAGAAAAAGCAGGGTAGTAGTGAGGATTTATAGCCCATATACCCAACCTCATCCTGGGTTGTGGAATTAATCAGTGACTAATTAACTCCACACTTGTGAATATGAGCTTTGCTTGGGGCCAGTACCATGTGGCATGTGCCACATGTGAGGGTGTGTGATGGGACGACTGGTGGCTGGAGGGACTCCTGCAGACAGCGAGCCCCCGGGTACTAATCCACACAGATCTCCAGTAACAGCTCCCCAAAGCCCCCTGACACATGCCCCACATTACTGCCATGACCACGCTGGGCGTGAAACGTCCCTTAAAGATATGTTTTAACCATTGCTTATTAGTGCTGCTAGCTGGCTACTACAAAATCAGGGAACTTAAACCACCTAGCAAGGTTCTACTACATAAGCTTGTGGCAGCAAATTATACACAGATGAGGACAGAAATGAGATCAGAATCTGCTCCTCCAACATGATAACCACAATTCAACACACCTCTAAGGCACAGCACTAGCCTCTATCCGGCATCTTCAGCTTGTTCTGGTGAACACACTGACTGATGTTCATTGTTTGATTTCCATGAGGATCATTAAGCAAACTGTGAAAACATCATTCTTTCTCCTCAGTTAGCTTATTTGTTTCTTTCAGAACATATTCTTGCCTTCAGTCATTCTTTCTTCTTCTTTCACAAATAATCTACCTGTTTATTCAAACCAGCTCAACATATTGTCTTTCTGTTTTCGCATTTCCTTACTCGGTTTCATCTCGCTGCTTTCCTCTCATTTTCTCTTGTTTCTTTCAGATGCTGGTTGCAGTAGTGCATATAACTGAGACAGCATATGTGCAGACCTCCGTACACACACATAGACACACTTCCTCTCCTCCTGCTCTCCTGGCAACACAACACTCAGGCCTGTCCGCAGCACCTATTAATAAGACTGAGATGAGCGTGTCTCCTTGGAGACCACACCGTCCCTGTGGCCAGTGATCAAAGGTTAGTCAGTTCCTGAGACCATTGTACGTGTTTGAGGAAGTGAAAGACGCTCAAAAGAGATATTATTCAGGATATTTAGCCGTGAAAGTGCATTTAAAGTGACCGTTCAGCCCAAAAATAAAAATTATCTTATCGTTTACTCACCCTCATGTCATTCCAAACCTTTATGACTTTATTTCTTCTGAAGAACACAAAAGATTCTGTTTTGGACCCAGTGGTGTTATTGTTAACTAAAACTGTATCTAGTAAAGCAGTTTTTGTTAAATGAAATAAAGCTGTAATAACATAAAATATAAATATTAGATGAAAAATTAAAAATGTTGCCATGGCAAATAACTGAAACTAAAACTACTTAAACTAAACTGGAATAAAAAGAAATGAAAGCTATATATATATATATATACCAACCAGTATATATATATATATGCAACCAGTCGTCCTGTCCCTGCAGCTGAAAAACACCCCCACAGCATGATGCTGCCACCACCATGCTTCACTGTTGGGACTGTATTGGACAGGTGATGAGCAGTGCCTGGTTTTCTCCACACATACCGCTTAGAATTAAGGCCAAAAAGTTCTATCTTGGTCTCATCAGACCAGAGAATCTTATTTCTCACCATCTTGGAGTCCTTCAGATGTTTTTTAGCAAACTCCATGCAGGCTTTCATGTGTCTTGCACTGAGGAGAGGCTTCCGTCGGGCCACTCTGCCATAAAGCCCCGACTGGTGGAGGGCTTCAGTGATGGTTGAATTTCTACAACTTTCTCCCATCTCCTGACTGCATCTCTGGAGCTCAGCCACAGTGATCTTTGGGTTCTTCTTTACCTCTCTCACCAAGGCTCTTCTCCCCCGATAGCTCAGTTTGGCCGGACGGCCAGCTCTAGGAAGGGTTCTGGTCGTCCCAAACATCTTCCATTTAAGGATTATGGAGGCCACTATGCTCTTAGGAACCTTAAGTGCAGCAGACATTTTTTTGTAACCTTGGCCAGATCTGTGCCTTGCCACAATTCTGTCTCTGAGCTCTTCAGGCAGTTCCTTTGACCTCATGATTCTCATTTGCTCTGACATGCACTGTGAGCTGTAAGGTCTTATATAGACAGGTGTGTGGCTTTCCTAATCAAGTCCAATCAGTATAATCAAACACAGCTGGACTCAAATGAAGGTGTAGAACCATCTCAAGGATGATCCGAATAAATGGACAGCACCTGAGTTAAATATATGAGTGTCACAGCAAAGGGTCTGAATACTTAGGACCATGTGATATTTCAGTTTTTCTTTTTTAATAAATCTGCAAAAATGTCAACAATTCTGTGTTTTTTCTGTCAATATGGGGTGCTGTGTGTACATTAATGAGGAAAAAAAAATGAACTTAAATGATTTTAGCAAATGGCTGCAATATAACAAAGCATAAAAGCATAAAAAATGACTTAAACTTAACCGGAAATTAGAATAAAAAAAATAAATCTAATTCAAAATTTTAATAAATACTAGTAATAAATAATAAATACATAGATAATAAATAATAGTATTTAATAGTTTTTTGGACCCCGTTGACTTTCATTATATGGAGAAGAAAAAAAAAACTTTTGTGTTCAACATAAGGGTGAGTAAATGATGAATGAGTGAGTTACAATAAATATTAGCTTTTTACATAAGGCAACATTTGTTCTCCATTTCAGGACTAGCTGTAATTTCCTGTATCCTCTGACCTTCAGGGAAAGATGTAAAACATCACAGAGATGGTTTAAATGGTGACCACTGAGTTTAGCCCGTGGTGCTGAAGTGAGCTTTTCACGAGCCAATTAAAATCTGACACCGTGCCTCCTTTAAACCTTCTAGTACGCACATATATGAACATAAATAAAATGATGAACAACACATAAGGGAGCAAAGGTTGTGTGTACTCTTCAGCAGAAGACATACGGCGTGTGAAGACGCAGTAAATGAGTTTGCGGCTCCATTAGGCCCCCTGTTCTTCTCTCTGATCTGTGTTTTTTCAGTCCTTTCAACTCCCTGCAGTACAAAGTGAACCCTGTGGCCTCCTGTGATATTCCAGCCCTTTGATGAAGGCCACTGGAGCACAAATAAAGGCTCGCAGTGGTCTGCTGTTTACGCTGAGGGGCCCGCATCGGGCCCTGTCTCCCCTCCTCTCCCTCGATCCGCTGCTGGCTATGTGGGGACGTTAATGACAGGACACAGCGCAAGAGAAGCAAAACCTCCTCCCACGGCTCCACCCGCCATCGCCGCTCAGACTGCTAATTCTGTCCCACTGATCTCGCCGTTTTCCTCTGCTCCCTTCAGCTGTCAATCTCCCGTCCCCTCGCTCGGCACACGCTGTCAGAGCAGAAAATGAGACCGCAGCAGGTAATGGAGGAGATCTTGCTAGGAAGATTCATATTTTGTCTTTCTTCAGACACACACATGCTGTCTTTTTCACTCTCTCTGTTGTACATGACCTGTGGCTGTTTTAACTGACAGGTGGTATGCTCAAGGTTACAAAGCGCAAAGAACCCCTCACTGGTCCTGACTGACCCAACAAAGATCTCCTGGGGCCTGAAGGTGAAAGCCAAATGGACACATGATGTGTCCGACAGCGATGTGTCCTCGAAGACAGTCACCTTGTAGCTGTAGTTTCTCAAGCTTAAAGCTACTCATAATTGAAAGTAGTTCAACTACAGTCCAGCTAAACTGCAAACTACTAAAAAGTTGCAACAGTAACTGCATTAAAGCTATTTACAGGGGGAATTTAAAAATATATATATATTACAATAATAGTATATGCAATTATCTCAATTAGAGTGACACTTGAACAAATATACATATACAAAATACAAGTAAGAAAGCTACAAATACACTGATTTATTGCAGGATTTAATCAAAATATATTGCTAGATTCGCTATATACATATAATGAAATGCATATAATTACATATAATGATAAATATATAAATACACAGAAGCCCCGTACATGACACATGGAAGAAAAAGTAGATATTGTAGCCACAATTTAATAATTGTCATGTTTGACGTTTGTATTCCCTTTCATGTTTTCATGTCTTTTATTTTATATAATATAATCAGTCACGTTCCTGGTTTGTCATGTGATTTCCCTGACCCCATCATGTGATCCTGTCATGTGTTTCCCATTCATGTGTCTTGTTTTCATTAGGCTTGTTCGACTTCATGCGGCGCTGCAAAGATCGGCAACTGAACAACTGAACTCACATGAACTGTTTTAAATATGTATCTTTCTGAATCTTGAGAAGTTCAATGACATTGCTGTCTATAGAGGCTTCACTGAGTCATCGGATTGAATCAAAAATATCTTAATTTGTGTTCCGAAGATGAAAAAAGGCCTTACGGGTGTAGAATGCCATGAGGGTGAGTAATAAATGACATTATTTTCATTTTTGTGTGAACTAACCCTTTAAATCATGGCCACAATTTAACTAAAACTAGGGAACAAATTAATACATTAAACAGAAATGAATTAACTGATTCACTAAAATGAATCAGACTTCATTAATTACGAGAGTGTAATTCTCAGTTTGCTCAGCTATAAAGCTGCATGTGCAACACAATGTGACATAAAATAGCATTCAGTTGCACTAAAAAAGTAGCTTGTCACTGGAAAATCAACACTGTTTTGGATCAACTGGAATTAAATCATCTGTTTTGCTGGTCTTAGCTGGTTATAGAGAGCAAAAACTGCTCAAAACCCCTGTAAAACCAGCCTGACCAGACTGTGAGATCAACTTAAGCTGGTTTAAGATGTTTTTTTTTCCAGCAGGGAGCTGGGCTACTGTCATGCTACTAAAAAATGTAGTTAAATTAGTCTCTTTTTTTAGTTTCTTACTCTCCAACACTGGTCATGAGGATACAATGAGATTTCAACTGAGCTCAGAAGCTCAGGGAATTATAAAACACATCGGTGGACCAGATGCACATCGTGTTCAGAACTGCCCTATCATCACGCTACTTCCTGCATCTCCTCCAGCTGTAAGGGAAACATGGCATCAGCATTCATTTTCTCTTTTAGTCGCTCTCTCTTTCCCCATCTTTTGCCTGAGCCACATCACAGGAAACCTGCAGCCGCTACACTGAACCCAGACACGCTGCTTGTAATGGATGCCGTTTTGTCTTCAGACACACTCTCTGCATCACATTACTATGTACAGGAGACTGCTGGTGGATATGTGCTGATTCAGAGTCAGCGTGTGCAGTCTGAGGAGAGAGTAATGAGGCTACGTGAGGCGCAGTGCCCTGGAGCAGCCAATGCTTCACTCATGTGCTGTGAAGTGAGGCCAATATAAAAGTCCCTCTTTAAAAGCCCACAATGCACTGCGGATACAGAGGCCCAGAGATACAAACCTAAAATCACACACAGGCCCTTAAGGGGAACTGAGACTATTTAAACAACCATTAAGGGCTCTCTATTCAATATCTGAAGTACTTGGTGAAGAAATGAAAGAAACGGAGAAACAGAAAGACAGAGAGGGAATAGTGTGCCTATGGCAGGGATTCCCAGATCCTGAATAAATCTTCTATAGGTCTATATTAATTAATTTGAAGCATTCACTTGAATGTAAGAATCATAAACAATGAAACATTTAATAGAATTATGTAACTTGATGAAAAACAGTGATGATGAAAAAAACAAAACACGAGGAGTGGAAAATGAAAAAAAGCGTAAGGTCTCGGGTCAATCGGATGACAAGCAGACGAGGGAGACACATTCCCGTTTACACCTGGTGTTTGAATCTCATTTGTCCACTTTCAACCACTTCTGTCCTGATTTTTATGGGTGGGTAAATGTATGGGCTTTTTCAGATCTTTCGATCTAATGGACAAAATAAGCTCACATAATTTACATATGAACACGACCGGAGACAACAGATAAACATACAGAGAACAGCAGCTTTCATTTCTGCTCTGATGGCCACAAGATCACACTGAACGCTTTGAGTGTGTGTTAGATATCAGGAATGGTGAGAGAACATTGTGCTGGGTACATTTTTCGTCTTCAAACCAAACTTAGGTCTTCAGCTGACAAAGTTTAAATCCGATCTAGCTAGCGTGCTTCCCATAATGTTTACGCATTAGGTCAGTAGGCGGGGATTAGGTGGTCTTTTGTGGCTGTTCGAATGCATTTGACCACATGAGTGCATTTTTACTACCTCTGGAAGTGTTTGAAAGTGGATAAGTTCAAAACATTTTAGACCCCATTTACACCTGTAATTAACGTTGTCCACTTGTGATCATATTGACTAAATTGCTTCTTAATACAAGATGTCTTAAAGAAGCACAGTGGAATGCAAAAACATGCTCTATGTGAATAGCCCCTTAAGCAAAATGTGAAGTGGAAAGCCTAAAACCACCTTTGCAGTGGTAAAATAACTGTAATGCTTTGGTCTTGAGTGGCTTATTGCCTTTAAAAACAGTTATATGATAAAAGATACTAATATTCAACAAATAGTACATTTATTGATCATAATAAAATTCTCCTGCCAAGTAAAATAGTTCATTTCCATTATCTAGCTTTGAACAAGCCTCATCCAATCAGAATTTAGACTCTGAACTAAATATTAATTTCAGTTATAACATTTTAAACCAGTTCATGAAGTGATTCCCTAAAAAGAACTGGAGAGCATGATGCCTTGAAGGCCGTCTAAAGGCAGGGAGGAGTAGCTCTGGTCTTCAGGAATGTGAGGGGAGAGAAGAGCAGTAGATTACAGATGTACCAGCCAGTGAGGGAAATTCCCACAAGATGCACACAAGCACCCAGCAGCATTCCCAACGCTGGTTGTTTTAGAGTCGAAAAAGGCACAAGAGCACAACAACAGTAGACAGCCACGTTAAGGAGAGTTTGTGTGACGTATTAAAACATAGCCACAATTTTAATTATTTCTCATAACTTCTGGAAAGAAAGAGCGCAGAAATTGGACAAGGTAAATACTGTGCTCTCTGTAGATTCTTTGAAAGAGTGCTGTCTACTAGGCACGACACTTGGTTCGAAACTTACTTTGTGACCATTAAAAAAAGGATGTTCTATATAGTATTTATTTGTGTAGTATGAATGAAATTCAGACATACTGCATGCGCTATGTTGGCTCTTTCACGTTACCTACCAGCTTCGGTTTCGTCCTTTCATTGCCATTCACATGTCCATTGGCTGAGCACCTCAGATTCTTGGCGGAAATAGTAGGTAAATCCAGGTGCTTTTCGGTGGTTTGTTTTATAATTATTATGAATTCGGACATACTAACATTTTTTGCCTACTAAATCGTATGGAAGTAGGCATATTCTGCCACAGGGAGGGACACTGGCTCCACCAATGGCATGAGTTTGGGGCAAAACTTCCAGTTGGTCAACCAATGGCAGACAAGGGGAGTATTCAAGAAATTATTGATACTTCTTGGGTGCACAAGAGCAAGAGATGGGTTTGATCTGAAGCAAATAACCTCAGGCTTTAGTGAGGAGATGCCATTGTCTTATTCTTTGCTAATGTGACTAGGTGACAGCATTCCAAGGCTCACTTTTGCTGGAATGGCCGGGTTATAACATTCCTTCTCAGCAGTGGCCTTCATTGCTGTAAAAATGATGCTTGAAATTCACTCATAACATTACTTAACACATTGATAACATTATGATATCAGATGTTAAACTAGTGTGTTTCTCCATACCGATGTAGCTCAGTGGATGTGTAGTATGGATCTAAGATCCCTCTGGTCTTCCTTTATTCTGTCTTCTCACAATGTTCTCCCCTCCCTCTTAAAACACTGCCTGCCTGGTCCTGTAGATAAGCCAAGCCAGCACCTCCTCCCTCTCCCTCCTCTCCCCCCGCCTGATCAGGTGAGCAGCCTCAACTAAATCTCCAAAGATTGCACATTTACTTTCAGAACAGGCAGTACAGGAGAATCTCAATCTAGCCTTTGCCATCTCCCCCTTCCTGTTTCCCAGCACACCTTGCCTTAATAAACCCCAGCTATCTGTCCAGCATACAGAACGGCTATAGCAGGGACCATTAAAGAGATAAGGCAAGACTCTTTCTCCACCAATGCTGCCCCTCTTCACTGTCCATTCAACTGCATCCATAATAGAAGTAAATACCTCACCCACAAACCCTCTTTGTGACACGCTCACGTGGCCCTAAACCGGACGAACGAGCTTACGCTCAAATCTTTCTTCATCCGTCAGTTTTATTTACTCTAATGGTCAATGTGCAACTTGAGTTGATAGTATAAGCTCACTTTGGTTAATGTGTAAGCAGGACACCGGGGCGAGTCTTAGCAGCGGTGAGTGAGTCACAAACATGTACAAATCTTATTCTTGTAACTGAAGGTCATATCCGGTATTACAGTTGTATTTCCTAAGAAACATCTTCACAGATTCGGTTTTGATTGAAGCATGCCATAATGTTTAGTGTTCATTCTTACAACATTTTTATTGATGTTAGTCACTGAGTTCAGCGCTTTTTAGCAAACAACAAAAACTAAATCAACAAAGCAAATTATTACGGAAGCTCATTTCCACATGATGACAAAAAAAATATATATATATGGTAATTGTGACTGTGTTTCTCATAATTGCATCTTTATTTCTTAAAACTGTGACTTTATTTCTCTCAATTATGGCTATTTCTTTGTAATATATCACACAATGTGAAATTACTTCCATAAATAAGAGTCCATGATGATTCATTCAGACAGGGCAAATAAAGGAGAAGTGTGCAGGGGCTTTGTGGGTCGCGTGCTGACACACCCTGCCTGCGCATGTCTTTGATGTGACGCACAGCTCAGTTGTTCCAGCTGCTTTATCACAATCCTTCACTCCTAACCCTGACCTCATCCACAATGATCATATAACTCTTACTGCTGCCACAGTATCGCCAGAGTGAGTCTGTCCATAGTTAAGCATAACCACAGCTTATTGAAATTAGAATTGATAACATTTGTAAAAACTACACTTCCTATGGTCCCAAAGAGAGATATGAGAAGTCGCTGGAATCAGGAATCACTGCGAATTAGTTCAACAGTGACCATCCACTCCCATAATCAAGCCTATCTTTATATCTGTCTTTAAACAACTTAAATATCTGAATATATCTGAACATTTGACTGTTTACACAAAACCCTAAAATGTTGGTAT
The DNA here is from genome assembly GCF_024489055.1 of Chanodichthys erythropterus. Lineage (NCBI taxonomy): Eukaryota > Metazoa > Chordata > Actinopteri > Cypriniformes > Xenocyprididae > Chanodichthys > Chanodichthys erythropterus. The sequence goes on along the minus strand of NC_090227.1, from coordinate 36,403,587 downwards.
GTAGAATTTTTTACTGTTTTTGATTCATTATTTAACGTTCACTTATCAAAAAATAACAGTAAACTGTAAAATAACTATTGTTTTCTATATTTTACTATATTAGAATGATACATTATAATATACTAGAATAATTAGATTTTAAAATTTACTTTTTTCATGTGATGGCAAAGCTGAAATTTCAGCATCATTATCCAGTCTTTGGTGTCACATGATCCATCAAAAATCATTCTAATATGCTTTTTTGGTGCTCAAGAAACATTTCTGATTATTAACAATGTTGAAAACTGTTGTGCTGCATATTCATTTTGTGGAAGCAGGATTAAGTATTTTTCAGGATTCTTTGATAACTAGAAAGTCCAAAAAGAACATTTATTTAAAATAGAAATATTTAATAACATTATAAATGCCTTTACTGTCACTTTTGATCAAAATAATCCATCCTTGCTGAATAAAAGTATTAATTTCTTTAAAAAAATCTTACTGACCCCAAACGGTAGTGAATTTTTTAACTTCAAATAAATTAAATTTTTTAAACTTATAATCAATAACCTACAGCCAACAGTATATCGTACCATTGTTTCTAATTCATTTACGACTTTTGTACCACTTCTTGAGATGTAGGGAAGTGGTTCATCACCTCATAAAAACATTAAGTTCACAGTATTATCCTTTTGTCGATTGATTGATTGATTGATTGATTCGATTCATTGATTGATTGATTCACTGATTCATTGATTCATTTTTGTTTGCTCAGAATCAAATGTTGTAATGTTTTTTGATACATCTCAGATCTGGTTGATTTGGTTTAACTCTTAAACACAACACAATATTAAAAATCACGTTTAAAAATGGGCAGCCTCTGTTGCACTCTATTATACCCCAGCATAACACACAGACACACTGCTGCCAGTCATTTAGTTATGCTTGAGCCTTGAGAGAATTAACCGACTGGAGTATTTCTGCCTTGAAATACATTCCTTTGTTAAGCAGAGGAAAAGTATAAAGGTGTTTTTTTAAGCGCTGTGTGTGTGTGTGTGTGTGTGTGTGTGTGTGTGTGTGTGTGCTTTTGTTTATATTACATTGTGGGGACCAAATGTCCCCATGATGTAATATAAACCTGAGTTCACCTACATCGTGGGGACCAGCCAGCGGTCCCCACAATGTAAATGGGTTTATAAATCATATAGAATGAGTTTTTGTGAAAAAGTAAAAGTTTGCACAGTTTCCTGTGAGGGTTAGGTTTAGGGGTAGGGGCAGGGTAGGGGGATAGAATGTACAGTTTGTTCAGTGTAAAATGCATTGAAGTCTATGGAAAGTCCCCACAATTCACAAAAACAAACATGTGTGTGTGTGTGTGTGTGTGTGTGTGTGTGTCCATCCTCTTCTCTCTCAACAGGAACCCTTATCACATAATGAAAAACTGCCAGTGGTGAAGGGACGATGGGCACAAGGACAAGTGATCATAATAGAGGACGTTAGAAGAAAACATCAAAATCTCCCCTCATAAACCACATGAAAGTAAAACCTCAACACAAGAACTGCAAATAGAAACGTAGAACTAATGCTTCTGAGAATGATCACGGAAGGACATGATAATAGAAGTCTTGTTTTCTTGTTCCTAGTTCTCTTTCTGTCAACTGCTCACAACAGTGTTCAAAGATGGAGAACTGCAATGGCATAATATTATGCAAGCAGACGTGATACTACATTATCTTTAGCTTCAATGCAGCAGTAAATCCAGAAGAGTGTAAGCATTGCGCTCCTCACTGGAATCAACTCTGTGTTTGACTACTGATCCACACCATCTCTTCCCCCTCACTGCAGTATTCAGGGTGTTTAGTAAGTTCCTGGGTCACTGCCATCAGTATCGATTCTTCAGCTGTTGGGTTTGTTGGACTCTATGAACATTCAACTGACTGTCAACTACTCACTTGACATGAAAGGCAGTATGTTGTAAAGTAGCTGGGACTACTACTTCTACTTTGACAGACACTGTGAAAAGAGAATATGGTAAAGGGAAAAAAAAGGTAGCTTGAAAAACCATGGCTCAGGATAGACAAAAGTATGATACAAAAATGATCAAATCAAAGCTGAGCTAAAGCTTAAACCACTCATAAAATGTGAAGAATCAGACATTGTCTAAGAATTTACATCTTGTTGAGGTATTTCACTTTGATTATTTTAAGTTTTGCCTTTGAATGCCAAAAATTCCAGGGGCATGATGGTTTTTCATACTTTTCCATCAGGGTCATATTGATTAAAATTCCCGGCTGAGAGAAACATTTTACAATAACAAAAATGACAACAAAAACCATGCCAACTATTTTACAATAACTAAAAAATGCCCAAAAATTGCTATGGTCTTACCATAATTGTTCGGTAATACCATGGTATTCTTTGAGGTACCTTGGAATACCATGTAAATACCATGGTACATTTCCATGATTTACAACACAATTGCATGTTCATGGTTCTCTGATGTTGGTTAGGTGTCACATGAACTGAAGGTAAACAAATAAATTATTTCACCATTTTTAGTAAGTGTTTTATTTATTTATTTTTTCATTTACGATATATTATTTTAATGATTTAAACAATTATTAAAGGTGCCATCGAATTGAAAATTGAATTTACCTCGGCAAAGTTGAATAACAAGTGTTCCACTACATGGAAAAGACACACAGTGAGTCTCAAACTCCATTGTTTCCTCCTTCTTATATAAATCTCATTTGTTTAAAAGACCTCCGAAGAACAGGCGAATCTCAACATAACACTGACTGTTACGTAATAGTCGGGGTGTACGCCCCCAATATTTGCATGTTCCCAACATTATGAAAGGCATTACACAAGGGCAGCCAGTATTAACGTCTGGATGTGCACAGCCAAATCATCAGACTAGGTAAGCAAGCAAGGACAATAGCAAAAAATGGCAGATGGAGCAATAATAACTGACATGATCCATGATTACATGATATTTTTAGTGATATTTGTAAATTGTCTTTCTAAATGTTTCGTTAGTATGTTGCTAATGTACTGTTAAATGAGGTTAAAGTTACCATCGTTTCTTACTGTATTCACGGAGACAAGACTGTCGTTATTTTCATTTTTTAAACACTTGCAGTCTGTATAATTCATAAACACAACTTCATTCTTTATAAATCTCTCCAATAGTGTGTAATGTTAGCTTTAGCCACGGAGCACTATCAAACTCATTCAGAATCAAATGTAAACATCCAAATAAATACCATACTTACACGATTAGACATGTTGCATGATGAACACTTTGTAAAGATCCATTTTGAGGGTTATATTAGCTGTGTAAACTTTGTTTATGCAATGATAGAGTTGAGAGCTCGGGAGGGGGCGGAGAGCGCGAGCAATTAAGGGGGCCGCAGCCTGAATCAGCGTATTTCTAATTATGCCCCAAAACAGGCAGTTAAAAAAAATATTTAAAAAAAAATCTATGGGGTATTTTGAGCTGCAACTTCACAGACACTCAGGGGACATCTTGGACTTATATTACATCTTGTAAAAAAACGTTCGATGGCACCTTTAATATTATTTTTATCAACTCACAAACCCTGTGCAGTTCCCTCACAAACCCCATTTTGGGAAACCCTGGACAATATAATAATATAATTCATTAATTTCCAAGACATTTCCAGGCCTGTAAATTATACATTAAAATTTCTATGATTTTCCAGAACTGTGGGTACCCTCCTGTATAACTCGAAACCTTTCCAGTATCAAGGTACTTATTGCAATGGAAATTTTCCACACAATAAGATTGTTACTCTCACTGCCTGAACACATTAATTTTTATATAATCAGGAAGTAAGTTATGATCTAACAGCATAGCATCTCATTAGCATGCTATAGTTTTAAATATTTACGTAACCATGTCACAGTGACCAGAACCAGTGTCAAAGGGTCATTTCTCTTTATCTTTATGGCTGTAGATCAGATTTGACAGGTTGCTAACAGTGAGCATGTCTGCAGCTGAACCTCTCCTCACCAACCTTCCATCTTTACACTTCATTTCCCCCGCATCTGCGGCAGCCGTGGCATATGGCTCAGTGCCCTAAGAGTGGCCTGCAACACTCTCTCAAGGGACCATCACTGCCCACAGCTTCAACCTGTAGTTACCACTCGAAAGAAAGTGCTTATTCACTCTGTACTGCCCACCGTCCCCGGCGTTATCAAACTCTGCATTATTTATGACTGTCTTCAACACTCTCCTCCCTCACAAACCCCTCTGACTATATTTCTCTTGACTTTCTGTATCTTTTTCAGGCTGTTTCTCATCACACGTCCTTGTGTATCAACATGGTCAACATTAAATGCTGTTCCTATTTTACTTACCAAATATGATGTATTTTAGAGTGAAACAGTAGTAGAGAAAGTTAAGTATTATATTATGTTTTTAACAATACGCACCAATGAATCATACATAATAGGACATATGTTTAAAAAAAAGTAAATAGGATCAATTTTGATTTAATAAAATAAAATACATTTTTTCTTTCAGGGTTTGCTGTTTGTTTTGAAAGTAAATGTCTGTAAATGTGTTACATATATGTGTATACACAACGATCTTTTCCTACCTTTCCCATGGGCTTGGGAGAGTCCCAGCTCCTCTCTATTGATGGCGGAATCTGATAAATGTCCTGTGTCTGGTTCATAGAGGGTGGCACCTGGTACACGTCCTGCCCGGGACATGGCCCTCCTGCAGAGGGTGGCACCTGGTAGATGTCCTGGCCTGGAACGTTAATGGAGGGGGGCACCTGGTAGACATCCTGCGGGGTGGGAGGGTACTGTGCCTGGCTTTGTTTCTGTGCCACAGCGGGGGCTTTGGGTTGGGGCTGTGGAGGTTGGGGGCCGGTGGGCACCTGGTAGACGCTGGAGGGGGTGGACAGGCCGTGGCTGGGGGGGAGCATGTAGACTCCGTCTGGGTTGGTAGAGTTGGCGGAGCTGGAGGAGGCGAAGGCGGGGTGCATGGCCGTGTACTGGGACGAGGGGGGAAGCTTGTTGTAGGCACTCTGAGGCAGGTTGAGTTGGCTCTGGGTCGGGCTGGGCTGGTTCGACGACTGCTGTAACTGCAGCTGTTGCTGTTTATCATACATGCCCACAAGAATCTTCAGCCGGTTGCCAGGAACAATGCCTTGACGGCCATGCAGCGAACACAGCCACCAGCCGTCCAGCCCTTGCGTGTCCCGCTCCAGGACGGTCATGATGTCACCCTTCCGAAAGGACAACTCATCCGGAGACTCTGCCACATTGTCGTACAGGGCCTTTGCCAACACATTCTGCAAAAGAGGAAAGAGAAAGAGGTTGAGTTTATATTCTCAATGTATTTCACCTGGATCCGTTCTTGGCAATATGATAACAAGCGGACAGCACTAAATACACGCTGATTAATTTTAAAGGATTAGTTCACTTCAGAATTAAAATTTCCTGATAATTTACTCACCCCCATGTCATTCAAGATGTTTATGTCTTTCTTTCTTCAGTCGAAAAGAAATTAAGGTTTTTGAGGAAAACATTCCAGGATTTTTCTCTATATAATGGACTTCAACAGTTACCAATGGGTTGAAGTAGAGTTTTTCAAAAGTACCAACTTCGGTACCTAGTCGGCACTGAAATTTAAAAAATGTGATGCTTTGAGCGCTGTTGAGTGGATTCGTAAGCATCTCTGATTGGCCGTTGTTTTCACGGCTCATCAGATATGTCTGTGATTGGCTTCAATGATCAACGCTGTAAAAAAGTTGTAAATAGTCATCAATAAATCTCTTCACTAAGCGCTTACACGGATACACATGGGAGCGTTTGAAAGCAGGCGTCTATCGCGGATCGGTCCACTGTTAGACACCTGCTTTCAATCACTCACGCTCCCACTTTCAAAACGCTTTCAAATTCAAACACTTCCGTGTGCTTTCAAATGCTCCCGTGCGTTGATCATTGTAGCCAATCACAGGCATATCCGAAGGGCGCGTCAACACAATGGCCAATCAGAGGTGTTTACGAATCCGCTCAACAGCGCTCAAAGCGTCACATTTTTTAAATTTCAGTACCGATAGGTACCGAAGTTGGTACTTTTGACAACTCTAGCTGAAGGTCCAAATTACAGTTTCAGTGCAGCTTCAAAAGGCTCTACAAGATCCCAGCGTGATTATGTAATGCATGGCACATCGCAGAGCAGTGCAAGATGAGCATTAAAAAGTATTAAAAAGTATATTAATTTTTTTAGAAAATGACCTATTGTTTTGCTAGATAAGACCCTTATTCCTCAGCTGGGATCATGTAGAGTCCTTTGAAGCTGCATTGAAACTGTAATTTGGACCTTCAACCCACTGGTAACTGTTGAAGTCCACTTTATGGAGAAAAATCCTGGAATGTTTTCCTCAAAAACCTTAATTTCTTTTCGACTGAAGAAAGAAAGACATAAACATCTTGGATGACATGGGGGTGAGTAAATTATCAGGAGATTTTAATTCTGAAAAGAACTAATTCTTTAACATGCAGGAAAACACCAACATAATAAGTGATGAATAAGTTTGTAGTCACCACTTGTGATCAGGTGTAAACAAGGCTTGTGACTATAGTATAATGCTACGTTGCTTTTTACATTTTGTCTACTTGTTTCAAACCCCTTCCCAGCACATTTACACAACATGGACTCCATCTGTCCACTCGTTTACAAAGCCACCCACAAGTGCGGCTGGTCTTTGACAGTTAAACAAATATTTGCAGTTCGTCCTCCTGGACCAGTACGGCCCGACCCCCCTTTCTCTGGCACAAACCCACTAAAGCCTGGCACAGTGCCAACAGACACGTGTCTCACCCATCTCAGTGCCATCTTAATGAAGAAACAGTCAACCAATAGCACTCTATCACTGTCCTCTCAACAAATTCACAGCACTTGATTGGCTGATTGTGATCGTTTTTTGTTACTGTAGAAACCTTCTAGAACTGTTAAATGGAAAAAAGAAAGAGGAGTATAGCTTCAATCAAGACACTCCACTATTCTGCTGTAACCCTCCCCTTTCTTATTGAGCAATTCAGCAGAGGGGCATTGTGCAGTAAAACAGGAAGGAATGGCTAATTTCCAACAAAGAGTGCTCCATGTCCCACACATACCATCGTCTACAGCTCTCCTACCGTGAGTTCACATGGTTTGCGAGAGTTTTGAACTCAAGCTAACAGGTGATTGATGCAGCGCAGCAGATAGCCAGCAGGTGTTTGATTACTAACAGACCTCCCCTGTCAGGACACATGCTGCCTTTGAGTCATGTAGGAATGATCGTATTTACGAGATGAGCTCTGCATGAACGCCATCACAAAGTTGTGATTACCAGTGGGAAACTCACTCCGGACTGGAGGCATTAATTCACGGATCATGGTGGAAGCAATTTGGTATTTGTTACGCAGTGATTGTCATGTTGACCTTGCAGTTTGTATTAATTTTGTGTACTGTTAGCAATACAATATCAATAAATCTGGTTTGAAAATTCAACTCAATTAGCTTGTTTACAAGGTGACAGGTTTGTGTGACAAAAATGTATACTGTATAGTAGTGTTGTCTAAAGTACCGACCACGACACCAAGTCGGTACTGATATTTTAAAGATATGACGTAAACACCTCTGACTGGATATGTATGTGATTGGCTACAATGATCAACGCTTCAAAAACATGTTGTAAATAGACATCTTTGACGCTCTTCACTGAGCGCTTACACAGATACACACAGCAGCATTTGAAAGCAGGAGTCCGCTGATAGATGCTTGCATTCAAACGCTCCCGCTTTTAAAACGCATTCAAATTCAAACACTTCTGTGTGCTTTCAAATGCTACCGTGTGCTTTCAAGGGCAGGACGTCTGGATGTGCACAGCTGAATCATCAGACTAGGTAAGCAAGCAAGAACAATAGTGAAAAATGGCAGATGGAGCAATAATAACTGACATGATCCATGATTACATGATATTTTTAGTGATATTTGTGAACTGTCTTTCTAAATGTTTCGTTAGTATGTTGCTAATGTACTGTTAAATGTGGTTAAAAGTTACCATCGTTTATTACTGTATTCACGGAGACAAGACTGTCATTATTTTCATTATTAAACACTTGCAGTCTATATAATGCATAAACACAACTTCATTCTTTATAAATCTCTCCAACAGTGTGTAATGTTAGCTTTAGCCATGGAGCATACTATCAAACTCATTCAGAATCAAATATAAACATCCAAATAAATACCATACTTAAGCGATTAGACATGTTGCATGACGAACACTTTGTAAAGATCCATTTTGAGGGTTATATTAGCTGTGTGAACTTTGTTTATGCACTGTTTAAGGCAAGCGCGAGCTCCATGGGCGGGGAGCGTGAGCATTTAAAGGGGCCGCAACATGAATCAGTGCATTTCTAATTATACCCCAAAATAGGCAGTTAAAAAAATGAATAAAAAAAAAATCTATGGGGTATTTTGAGCTGAAACTTCACAGACACATTCAGGGGACACCTAGGACTTATATTACATCTTGTAAAAAAACGTTCGACTTTAATATTTCAGTACTGTAACTTTTGACAGCACTATTGTTTAGCAAAATTCTCTGAATTTTGGTGGCATGAAAAAGATAAAATGCATATGAAGTATCGTATTTTTGGTCTAGTACACAATTTGTGGTCTTCATCTTCTTGTACTAGTGTTTAAAAGCTTCCTCTCTTTGTCATAGAAGTGTTAAAGAGAGAAAGAAAATGCTGAATGTTTTTTTAGGCAAAAATCACTTCACATCATAATTACGACTTTCTGACTCATGAGTGGGAATTTACAAGGAGGACAGCATCTGTCTTTGCTTCTCTCCTTTCCTTACTACACAATTCACACAGCCTGATTCTCAGTTTGCATACTTCTGTTGCATACCAAAAGTACATGAACTATTGGGTCAGTACTTTTTTTTAACAATACTAATTAATTAATAAGGCTGCATTAAATTGTTCAAAAGTGACATTTAGGACATTTAAAGGTGCCATCGAACGTTTTTTTACAAGATGTAACAAAAGTCTAAGGTTTCCCATGAATGTGTCTGTGAAGTTTCAGCTCAAAATACCCCATAGATTTTTTTTAATTAATTTTTTTAACTGCCTATTTTGGGGCATCATTAACTATGCAGCGATTCAGGGCTGCTGGCCCTTTAAATCTCATGCTCCCTGCCCATTGAGCTCGCGACTCTATAATACAGTGCATTTACAAAGTTCACACAGCTAATATAACCCTCAAATGGATCTTTACAAGATATTCGTCATGCATGCTGCATGCATGCTTCGGGTCATGTGAGTATAGTATTTATTTGGATGTTTACATTTGATTCTGAATGAGTTTGATAGTGCTCCGTGGCTAAAGCTAACATTACACACTGTTGGAGAGATTTATAAAGAATGAAGTTGTTTATGAATTATACAGACTGCAAGTGTTTAAAAATGAAAATAGAATATGACACTGTATGTCATTTCCATGTACTGAACTCTTGTTATTTAACTATGCCAAGGTAAATTCAATTTTTAATTCTAGGGTACCTTTAAATGTTACAAAAGTTTTCACAAAGAATTCAGGAAAAAAACATATCACAATTTCCACAGACACATTAAGCAGAGCAACTGTTCTCAACAATTATAATAATAAAAAAGAGCCCCAAATCAGTATATTAGAATGATTTCTGATAGATCATGTGACACTGAAGACTGGAGTAATGATGCTGAAAATTCAGCTTCGCCATTAAAGGAATAATTTAGTGTATATTTTACAGTATTTTTGATCAAATAAATGCTCTTGGTGAGCACAAGAGACATCTTTAAAGAATAAATAAATAAATAAAACATGAACAAACTTTCATGACTTCACAGTTGATGTAAAAGTGAATTCTTGAGAATGTAGTCAGGGAGTATGCCATTGCAACAATCATGTATTTCGAAAACTCTGTGGAAATAGTACATTATTTAAGCACTTTTGACCTTCTGTTTTTAACATAATATCTAGGATAGTAGGTGAAGTGAAATGGGATGCAGCCAAAGCCTGCAGCTATGTCTTCCTTTCGAATCCCTGTCGAATAAAGCTAATTATGCACACACACAGAAACACCTCAGTGCCCACAATATCAAGAATTGTGGCATACAAATTGCGTTTAGTGCAAAATTTTTGCTCTTGTTTGCGTCTGTCTGTGCCAAAACAGCGCAGACAGCAAAAAATACACCGCTATCAGCGGGCACAATTCATTCTGCGTGAATCCCTCCCTGTGTGTTTTAAAGGTCTGTGTGGAGAGTGGCAGCGCTCTGATGAATGGTGTCTCTGTGCTCGGAGCTGGAGGAGAGAGAGGAGAGGCTCACGGAGGGCATATCTGACAGATGAATGCCCTGCCTGTGCTGCCCGGGTGAGGGACAGTCCCTGTAGTGTCTCCCTTAAAGCCGGAGGACACCGAGGCCGGACACAATAGCGCCCGAGAGGCTTTACTGCCTGCGAGCAGCTGGTTGAGATGTCGCCATGTAGTGCAGGCACACGCATACACACACAGAGCACTGATGCACACGTACACGGAGGAATGCGTAAATGTACATGCACAAATGCGTGCGTGCATACCTCCACAGCCTCCTCTATCCATTCACACACTCACAATGGCAAAATAATGAGAAGCACTCAGACCAGCTGAGAGAGCTCAACTCCATGGGCATTTTTTTTCTCCATACAGGCAGTTTAAGCCATTCTTTGGGAGTCTTTGCATAGGAATGAGACATTCTGAGTAGGGCTGAGCGCAGTATGGGCAACAGTAGGATGGAGTCAATTTTGCTATAGAGTATGTAGATATCAGTACAACTTTAGATTATTTAAATGAGATAAATATGGAGTAATGCATAAATACAACTTTAAAATGTTGACAAAATGTACTTCTAGCAGATTCATTTAAAATGTTTTTCTCTTCTAATAAAACAGCAAAGATATTTTGCAGTATATTAATAACATATAAGTTATGGATGGCTGATGCTGCACTCCGCAGATTTTCGTACAGTCATATAGACTCTAAAACAAGTATGACAATCCTCATAATACCAGCTACAATCTAACTAAAGCCTAAAAAATGTCCAAACTTCCTGTTTCAATAGGAAATATGTCAACACAGGAAAGAACAATGCAGGGTGTTGCTAGGCACAAAGTTTAGATGTTTACCCGGGTCACAATTTACCACATTAATATTAAAACACATTTAGTCACAAGTATATTGATTAGTTATGAATAATCACGTCATTTGGCTTGCATCCATGAAGGTTCAAACATAAAGAAAATAAAAAAAATATTTATTTGTGAAATATGCAATTCAACTGAATTATCCAAAAATAGTGATTACCACACAGATAAAAATAAAATAAAATGAATATGTACTGACAAAAATGCTGAAACTTGATGCAGTTCCTCCTTCACAAATGGGATAGAGTTACGTCGTTCCTGATTGGGCTGACAATAACGAATAAATTAATTAGGTGATTGACGCTGTTGTTGCAGCAACTGGATAAAAACCTTCAGAAAAGAATTTTCTGATGTCTCTGTCTTTCTTCTCCCGTCTTATCTCACTTGCCTGCTCTGCCTTTCAAAAGCAGAAGCAAATTGCAGTAGAAAAAGACTGCTGTATGCTTTCTGCCTCGCTATTCGCCTCTCTTTTTTCACGAGAATATTTTCCTGCCAAGCAAAAAGACTCTGGAGGACTGATGACATCATGAGCTGTTGAACTTTGCCTCCATTATGGAAAGTATGCCAAGCCTCTCTGTCTGTCTCTTTCTGTCCCTATCCCACTTCTCCACAATTCTCTCTCTCTCTCTCTCTCTCTCTCTCTCTCTCTCTCTCTCTCTCTGTTGATCAGGACACTGGACGTTTAGGGAGCGATTCACAGGGGTTTATATGTAAGGGCGAATCGATAACTTAGTGACTGTATGTTTTCTCATTTGTTGAAAATTCACACAGGAGAACACAAGCACATGAACATCTAGGCAACAGCAGGAGGATAAATGAAGGAAAATAACAGAGATGGTGATATTTGACTATTGATCAATGGCTCTATTAGCATCTTCACAGCCTAAGATAAATCATACCTTCCATCTCCATCAATTATAAAGTAAAACGGTAAAGCACTGTGCATTAAACAACAACAGAAGATTAGTTGGTTCCTCAAGGGTGTTTTCTAGTGTACATCTGCATTTATCAAGCAGTAATTGGAAGCTGGTTTGAAAATACTTGGAGCTATTCATCACTAAAAGCAGTTAAGCTATAACTCAAACTAAACTTCTAAAAAGTTGTGAGCAAAAATGACATTTCTTACTAAATTCTGTTTCGGCGACAAAAGAGCCCTGACTTTATGAGTCTTTCTGACTGATTCATTCAAAGAACCTACTCATAAGAGTCAATGATTCCTGAATCGAACTCCACACAGTATGTTGTCTATTTTTGTCTTTGTATTAGCAATTAGCACTGTAGTAACTTAAAGGGTTAGTTCACCCAAAAATGAAAATTCTGTCATTTATTACTTACCCTCATGCCGTTCCACACCCATAAACCTTTGTTAATCTTCGAAACACAAATTAAGATATTTTAGTTGAAATCCGATAGCTCCGTGAGGCCTGCATATGGAGCAATGACATTTCCTCTCTCAGGATCCATAAAGGTACTAAAAACATATTTAAATCGGTTCATGTGAGTACAGTGGTTCAATATTAATATTATAAAGCAACGAGAATATTTTTGGAGCGCCAAAAAACAAACAAAATAACTACTTATTTAGTGATGGCCGATTTCAAAACACTGCTTCATGAAGCATCGGAGCACAAACGAATCAGTGTATCGAATCTGCTGTTTGGAGCGCCAAAGTCACGCGATTTCAGCTGTTGGCAGTTTGACACGCGATCTGAATCATGATTCGATACACTGATTCATTTGTGCTCCGAATCTTCCTGAAGCAGTGTTTTGAAATCGGCCATCACTATATAAGTCGTTATTTCGTTTTTTAGGCGCACCAAAAATTTTCTCGTCACTTTATAATATTAATACTGTACTTAGAACTGTACTCTGTACACTGTACTCACATGAACCGATTTAAATATGTTTTTAGTACCTTTATGGATCTCGAGAGAGAGGAAGGCCTCACGGAGCCATCGGATTTCAACTAAAATATCTTAATTTGTGTTCCGAAGATTAACGAAGGTCTTACAGGTGTGGAACGGCATGAGGGTAAGTAATAAATGACAGAATTTTCATTTTTTGGGTGAACTAACCCTTTAAGGAGTGATGGCTTCTTAAAGGTGCACTGTGTAAATTTTAGGAGGATCTATTGACAGCAATATAATATCCACAACTATGTTTTCAGAGGTGTATAAAGACCTTACATAATGAACCATTAAGTTTTTATTACCTTAGAATGAGCCATTTCTATCTACATACACCACGGGTCCCCTTACATGTTAACTCGCCATTTTGCACCAGCATGTTTCTACAGCATCCTTAAACGGACAAACTGCTCTACAGAGCGTGCTTCATCACTATGTTGTTGTTCTTCTTCTTTGTTGGTGTTTTTAGAGGCAGCTTGCATTGTCACTACGTTGAAAATGCACAAAGTAGTAGTAGTAGTAGCAGCAGCAGGAGGATCTATTGACAGAAATGCAATGGCTCACAGTACTCAAACGAATCATTGAATCATTTATGAACAAACTGATTCACTAAAATGATTAGACTACCCAGTGCTACCCACGAAAAAGACATAAAAGACATATAAATCTGTATGTACAATGTAACAATGTACAATTTAACATTAAAGACATAACATTTCAAAACACTACAATGCAACTTTTTTGGAAAAAGCTTTTATTTTCACTGGAAAAGGCTTCATTCTTTTGACAACAGCTGAGTTATTGTCACGCTACTGTCGGCTAGTTGCTTGCCAACATTGTTATTTAAGCACTGTTTCAGGAAAAGTACTAAAGAGGCTTGTATAAGATAAGTGGATGACGAGTTTCGCTTCATTTCTCATTGGCGATCATCACCATGGAAATGTCCAGGTCAAACACTTTCCCTGTGGCTAGAGCAGACAGAGACTGATGCTAAACTTTATTATCTCTGGAGAAAGACTGAGAGAATGGATGAAAGAGATGGAGGAAGAGAATGGAGAAGAAAAGGAAGCTCGCCATCCAAAGCATGAAACGTTCATCTATTTGCATTTAAAAGGGTCATGAGTGCGAGAGCGTTGTGCAGGCCACGTGTTAAAAGGATTGTTCGCTCAAAAATGATCATTTACTCGCCTGTTTGACTTTCAAAAGTTAATTTTTGAAGAATAACCTGGTCACTCTTTTCAATGTAATGAAAATTAATGAGGACTGGGGTTGTGAAATTACTAAAAAGCACCATAAAAGTATCATACAAATGGAGTTTTATGGTGCTTTTGCATCCTGTTTAAAGCAGAACTTAAATTTTTAGGTGAACTATCCCTTTAATAATGGGGATAATAGTGACTGAGTGAGAAGAGGAAGAAATGTTTAGAATGAAAGAGAATTCCACAGGATGGAGGGGAGAGGAAAGAGGGAAGTGGACCTGTGAGAGAGGGAAGGAAGGAAGGGGCCGAGTGCTTCATTCAGACAGAGCCACTGAACAGGAGGTAATGTGGCAGCTGCTGAAGCGCGCTCTGTACAGACAGGTCAATGAGTGTGTGTGTTTGTATTGTTGTGGGGGGGTGGGGTCGAACAGCTTTTGTCTGGTGCCTCTGCATGACCCCATGGGACAAACACTAGTAAAGTTAGCAAGGTGGGGGCAGATAGTGTTTTTTTGTTTGTTATTGTGAGTGTGTGTGAGCTCATTAGCTTCAGGACACGGAGTACACAGTATACGAACACCTCTATGACACTCCTCAAAGACACAACACAGCTATAGATCATCTCATGAACATGTGTTGGTGTAAACTAGGAAATGCACAGTATATCCATAACTTTTGTCACAGTGTGTTATTGTTAACTAAAAATAATACAAATAATTTTTGGTGAAATGAAATGAAATGAAATGAAATGAAATGAAATGAAATGAAATGAAATGAAATGAAATGAAATGAAATGAAATGAAATAAAATAAAATAAAATAAAATAAAATAAAAAGAAATGTTGCCTGGGCTACTAACTTGAATAAGTTTAAGTTAAAATTCAATTTAAAATTAAATAATTAATGTGGTTCAGATAACATAATATTTTGGGTTTCTGTTGATTAAACCAATCGCCTTTATTGTATTAACTCAATTTTAATCAAAATTTTAAGGCAACCAGGTAACTTACTTTTTAAGTTGCTGTGCACCTGAGCGTTGATTTTTCAACTGAACTAAAAATCTACCCAGGGTTCACTTGAGTGAATGATCGACATTCAGGTACAGTCTGACATATTGAACAGGCTGTACTTTTGCCCCTCATGGCCTGGTTTTCGTTCACACCAAATTGATGATAAAGTCTCATCTGTCTCGGGTCTATTCTCATCACACATCCACCTCCTGAGCTCTGGGAGAAAATGTTCCCTACCTCATCAAAAGTTTTTATTGGTTTAAAAACAGATGGGTGCTGCAGACACAACAAGGCCATCTCTGTTTTGTCGTTCACATAAGACACCTGAGCCTGACCAAACAAGAACAAAAGCTAGACATTTTATCTGAAATGAGTAGCCAGAATATAGGATACACAACTCAGTACGAGGTTTCTAAATTTTCCCATCCATATAGCGTCTCAGTCTTGGGTGTTATTCTGCGGTCAGGTTGTTATTTTGAGGGGCTTACTTGTTGCATAAGTAGCAGTTTGGCAGGAGTAATTATAAGGCGGGTGAAGTTTAGAATGGTAAGCTGTTGTAGACACATTTTCAGACATATACATACACAAGGAGCAGACGCAGTTTTAGACAGTAGCGATAGTCATCAGAGATGTGACTCAGACGTATCAGCTGTGCCAGTCATGTATGACACATAGACATACACATGGAAAGAGGCTCACAAAGAAAAAGACCAACTAATAATGATTTTGTCATCATTTATTAACTTATATGCTGTTCTAAAAATAGTACAAATTCTGTCCACAGAAACTGGTGATGAACTATCCCTTTAAGACCATAATAAACAGTGTCCTTATCTCTTAAACAGATATCTTAGATGTATATGAACTGGATGAAGGTCTCTTCAAAAGATTAAAGCAAGCTGGAAGAACACAAGGCAAGTCGGACACAATCCTGCTCTATTTGCAGGAAGGGACCTGAAAATCACCACAAAAAGGAAGACAATAACAGAAGGTTGATGACAGAGACAAACAGTGGGCCAGTGGCCTGCTCTATTTTCACTATATAGGTGAGTTTACAACAGACAAGACCAGACTTGAGCATTAACAACAGGCCTGCAGAGGAAAAGAGCAAAGGCTGGGAGGCATATAATTAATCCTGTGTGTACAAACCTAAGCAAAAAACAGACAATAACAGATGATACAGTCACAGTTTACTACATAAATTTGGAGAAATATGGATTTGCATGTCTTAAATGTCCTCAGACGTAAAATAATTGATAAATTAAGCATGTTTGGAACACTTGATTATTTGTGTGTGTCTGTGTATATAACCAGTACTATATGGTTTATTTGAGAAATGTCATAAACACAAAAATATATAAACATTAAAAATACAATTTAATAATATGTATTATAACAATAAAATTATACAATAATTTCATATACACACACACAGTTCAGTTTGTGGTCAGCAAGATTTTTTATTTTTTGATATGTTTTGTTTGTAAAATACAGTAAAAAGTAATATTGTGAAATATGATGAGAATTTAAAATATAAAATTATATATTTGTAAATCTCATTTATTCCTGTGATGGATTTCTGCATCATTACTCCAGTCTTCAGTGTGACATGATCCTTAAGATATCAATCTAATGTGATGATTTGCTGCTCAAGAAACATTTTTTATTATTACGAATGTTGAAAACAGTTGTGCTGCTTAATATTTTTGTGGAAACCAAGATACTTTTCTTTCAGGATTCTATAATTAATAAAACATTCAAAAGAACAGCATTTTTTAAATATAAAAGCTTTTAAATATAAAGTTTTTAAATATAAAGCTTTTAAATAAAAGCTTTTAAATATAAAGTTTTTGTAATGTAATCGCTTGTTTTGTAGTTTTAAAAATAATCTTATGACTTTACTGTGACTTTTGATCAATTTAATGTAATGTTGTTGTATAAAAGTATTAATTTTCTTCCCCAAAAAAAACAAAAAAACATTTTTATTGACCACAAACATTTGAAATATATCTAAATATATATGAACAATGAACAATGAAAAAAAATAAATAAAAATAATTATATATATATATATAGATATATATAGATATATAGATAGATATATATAGATAGCTCTGTCAAAGTGTTTGTACATTCTCAATGCAAGACTAGACCCGTCCTTTCATTCCTGAAACATTCCACAGCCCACCTCAAAACACATAGTCACACTTCACCTTTTTCATTTCATGTCCTCAGTACAGTCAACACTCAGGCACACGTGCAGACACCACTGTTGAATGCTGCATTGCCTACTACAGACATACTCTGTGATTCACAGCCGGACAAAAATCACACAATCATATCCAGATCCTAAAAACACACTGCTCATCCCAGAAATACAACTACTCTCTAACATTCCCCACCCAATTCACTCGTGTAGACTGGAAAAAAACAAAGACACCTCTTCTCTGCCCCTCCTTTTCTGGCAGGGTAAAGTTGCAACACCCTCTTTCAAAAAACAGCTTCTTGTAGCTACAGGCTACGACTGAGTGTTGGTTTACTGCCAATGTTTTTCCACGGCAACACAATGCTGATGTGCTGATCTTTACGCCATGATTTACAGAGCTGGGACAGTCAAAAAGAGATAAACGTGAGTGTAACAAGGACACAGAATTTTCATAAGGACTGCAGCGTGTGCTATAAACACTTTTCCTCTTCACCCTGAGCGAAGGACTTTCATCACTGCACAAACATGTCCAGAATCCTGCCTATGCCAAACAATAAATCCAAAAATGACAGGCTTCAATGGAACACGATGATTCCTTTCCAGCTCTGAGCGTCACTGCGACCTCAAACAGTCATTCCGCAAGTTCAATAACAGTGACGAGGCCATAAACTCATGGAGGCCTGAGATACAAAGACAGGAAGAGGAGCTCTGGCATGGAATGTGTACGATTGCTCACGGAGTAAATCTATTGAAAAAATGATCATCTCACAATTGTATTGGAAACCCTTGTCTCTTTGTTGTCTCTTTGAAGAGTTCCAAGTCTTTGAAATTAGCTATTTTAAGTTATTTCTCATGTTTTGTTACTATGCTCAGGAGAGAAACACAGAATCATATTCACTTTAAACTCTGGCAGCTAAACAATATCTGCTGCCCATGTTCAATGAGATGACTGTCAGGGCTTTAGCAGGAAAGAAACAGGAAAGAAAAATCACAAATAATTCTCTTAAACTGTTTGGTTCAAAACATATTTAACAATCCTGAGCTGGTTCGTTGGTCTTAGATGGTCCCAGAGCCTGGTCAGGATGGTCTGTTGGCTGGTTTTAGGATATTTCCCACCTAAACACAAGCTTGGCCAGACTGGAAGACCAGCTTAAACCAGCTAATACCAGCTTAAACCATGTCAGACAAGCAAGCAAGTTGGTCTTTTTCAAAAGGGAGAGCAAATTACTTTTGTTGAGACTATAAAAGACCCCAAAAATGATTAAAACTGTGCTCAGATTTGGAAACTGGAATGAAGAGTTAGAGATTTCAGAATTACCATATTATTAAGCTTGGTAAAGCAATTGTATAGCTTTATACTGTATGACAGCAGTTGTATCAAAAGACATTTAGGAGAAACACCTAAGGAATTAAATGAAGCAGAGTCTCCTGAGATATGAAAAAGCAATGTCTGAGTAATCAGATTTTCCTTTGTGGAGATTTTATGACATGAAATTCATCACATTTTATCTAAAATGGTGCCATTCTCTTTTTACTCTAGCTATACAATTAAAGTGCAACTGGAAACCATTAACTAACCTAACTGACACTACAATGCTAATATTTGGTTGGTTACACAGGATATAACATGAATAATAGCCAAACGTCATGCCTCAAATCTTAGGAATGAAAGCACTTCTTCGTTTTGTTATTGATTTAAAGGTCACACCTGACAACCTGTTTTGCTCTGATCCCACCTTGGTTAAATGTCTATAAATGTTTTCCTGTAGCGCTTGGACCACAATTCGAAGGCATCGTATGTGTGATGTTACTAAAGGGGTTGAATTTGGTCTCAGATCAGCGCTTCTTCTATACAGCCTGATGCTGACATTCACGTCAAAGCCTCATTATGAGAATAATGAGGAGCAGGTCCTATCCGTCAGACCCCACAGGAGAGGGTGGGGGGTTCAGGCCAGCGGTGGGGAATTCCTCCCTCTCAAACTCAAGAGCCGGAGGGTGAGTCAGGGTTGAGTCAGAGAGGCAGTGCAGGGGGGAGATGGACTCAGGTTACTCAGCTGTCTTCTTAAAAAAGGGGTCTTTCTTTTATTTAAAGATCCCTAACATGACTCAACATTCTTAACTTAGCAACTGATTCAGCCGGGTTACCTCAACGCAAGAGTGATCTCAATAGCCCACTCACAAGAGTACGTAACTCCCTACCTTCATCACGGACCACCTCAGGAGGAACCGACATATACTGACTCTGGTTTCAAAAGAATATAAAACTGATAAATTTGCCTAGTCACACTTTAGATTAGGGTCCAATTCTCACTATTAACTAACTATAAACTATAACTTTTGCCTCAATAAACTCATAATTACTGCTAATTAATAGTTAGTAAGGTAATTGTTAAATTTAGGTATTGGGTAGGAATAAGGGATGTAGAATTGAGTCATGCAGAATAAGACATTAATATGTGCCTTATATGTACTAATAAACAGCCAATATCCTAGAAATATGCATGCTAATAAGCAACTAGTTAATAGTGAGAATTGGACCCTAAACTAAAGTGTTACAAAAAAAAAAATACTTAAAACACCAGTTATCATCTGTTTTCAATTCACACTCTGATATTCAGTGCACTAATAATTGACTGTAACCATTTCAAGGTCCATTTCTATGGCCGGGGAATATCCCAGCCTCTGCAGGGGGTGAATCCCAGCGTCCAGATTCCTCACAGACGGAAATACAGTACAGCCCAACTCTCACGTCCAAATACCAAAGCACTGTGTCATTCCCAACCCTTACAAGCTGAACGAGCGCCAATACTTTCAAACAATGGCAAGGAACGGATGCTTCGGCCCGTCACTTCACGCTGTTCTTCTCTCCCTCTCTTTTTTCTCTCTCTCCCTCCTTCTTTCCCCTGCTCCTTTCCATAAAACCTTAATCTTTCAGCTTTCTCCTGAGTCAGCAGAGAAGCTCACAGCGGCAGGGCTCCTTTTCCTTCCCTTCTTTCTCCCATTACGCCTGCTTTCTCACACTCTCTCCTAAGCTTTCAAAACTCACTGCTCCTCGAGAAAAGGCCATTTTTAAAATCCTCAGATAGTGCCGACATATTCTGATGGTCTCTGTGTGAAGTGTTACGGCAATTATTATTGCGTCTTTTTAAGCTGATAGTCTACTAGTTCTGAGCTGTTGCTCCTTAAAAATGATAAAATGTTAAATGAGACTAAAAGTTGAAGTAAAAAAAGAAAAGAAAAGTTAAATGTGTCTCTTGTTTTTCTTCTGTCCACTAAGACTACGCTTTCCCATTCACTCTATATATATTACCCGAGGGCATTTAGCATAACCAACTTAAAGCGTTCACACAACAATGAGAACAGCAAACACACTCACCAGATAATTCATTTTCAGCCCCGCTGTGTGAGTCTCTGGGACTCCAGACAGCACTTAACTGCCTGAGATTTGACCCCCGATGAAAACTCCCTCGGACCGTCCAGCTCTTTGTCAAATCTCTCTGCGTCTCCGACGGGCAGAAAGTCCGGGCAGCTCCTAACACATACTCCAATTCCGTGATGTCAGAGGGCAAGAATGAGACTGTCCCATATACTTCTCTGTCTTGAACTCACTCGCTCGCTCTCTCTGCGTCCGTTCTGTGCTCTTTCTCTCCCTCTCTCTCTGGCAAAAGGAGGAGGGAAGAATGCATAGGGTAACCTGACACCCTCCCAGTTCCTTCTCACTCCTGACATTCCCTCTCCCTTGCTGCTGATTGGCTAAGGACTCTGCTCTTATGTTAATGAGCTTACCCTCTTCCTCCCCCTGCCTGTGAGGAATGTTTAGTGAACCTCTCTGTAGACCTGAGAAAGACACAGACATTTGTTTTTTGTTTTTTGTCCATCTACTGTACCCCTGACACACAAACATACAGCTTTGTCTAGACCCTTTCCTTCAGCCTCAAACTTTCTGTCTTCCTTTGCTGCTGATTTTGTTGCTCGTCCTTTTGTTCTAGAAGTAAATCTCCTCACACAACCCTTCTTCTCTACTTCTTCTACTACAACAGGAGACAAAAAGCTAAACTTTATTGACATTTGCAGTGTTTTGAAACGTTTAACCTCTTATTTTCAGTATATATCTGACCTGAATTATTAAAGTACTATCGATTAAAAAAGGAAGGACTGGGTAAATAGGGATGGATAGACCTTTTATGGATCCTGAGGGGATATATTGTTATTTATTTAACATATTACTGAAGCAAAACTCTTTTTTGAAAAATCTATTTTCTATTTCCATTTAAAATTAAATTAATTTAGTCATTTATGCAGTACAAATTATTGGGAAAAGACACTTAAGCAAAAAAAATTTGACTATTTTTTCATTTAAAAAAAAGAATATTCTTTTTTTTTTTTGCAATAATGCAAAAAATGCAATAAAATAAAACAAATATTTTAATTAAATACTATAATAAAAATGAATTCAAAATAACCCTGATTGCGCATATATTTATTTAAAAATGAAACGACTTTAAATAATGACCGTTAGCTAAGTAAATAAACTAAGCTAATCCATTCCTGTCTGCTTTTGTGTTCACAATTCACCAGGAATTTCAAAGCATGACATCATTCTCCAATTCTCCCGTGAGGGAGTGACCAGGTCAGGGGGTCAAACTGGGATCCACATTTAAATCAATGCGGTAAATAGGCAAATGCTGCACATCCTAATGGACCGCCTTCTGCGATTTGCAAATAACAGATAGAAATCCCAGTCCTCAGATGAAAGAAAGGCATAAACTAAGTCACCATTCCTTCCTAAAAGGTGGAATGTATGAGAGGTGATAGAAGAGAGACGCACTGTCCTCAAACTGCCATGACATCGTCAGCTGGCGCTGAGGTCAGGAGAGAGGTCAGTAAGGTAGGAGAACCCTGCCTCACTGGAAACGCTCAAAACCTGCTCTATCCTGCCAGAGAATATTCTCTCAATTTGACCTGAAGCCAGTTTTGTAATATCACTTGTTGACATGATTTGATAGATGACCCTGTGGAGAAAATGTAGCAGAGGCTACCAATTCAATTTGGGATATGTGCTTAAAAATCCTAAGGCGTGTCTTTTTTGTGTTCGGCGGAAGAAAGAAGATTATACAAGTTTGGAATGACATGAGGATACGAGTAAATTATGATACATTTTTGGATTAACTACTCTTATGCTCACCCTTAAGGGCAGCAGCTAGGCAATGAGACATTTTTGTTATTGTCAAAATCAATACAGTGCACTTAAAATGTTCACTAGAATTATGCAGAATGCACTTTAAAATTCATAAAAGCAGCAAATGCTCACAATTTACTGGAAAAATATTGTAAATACACAAAAAGACAGCTGTTTTTTTTCTGTTTTTAAAAGGATAATTCACACAAAAAAAGAAAATTCTGTACTAATTTGCAAATGTAAATGGTGTTCCATGTCATTCCAAACTTGTATGACTTTCTTTCTTCTATGGAACACAAAAGGAAATATTTTGATTTTTTTTTTTTTTTTTGGCCCAACTAGTAAATGTCAATATTGGACTACATTAACTTTCATTGCAAATGTATGGGGAAAAAAAATATGGATAAGTTTTTGTTTTTTTTTTGGTCATACATTATTACATTTTCTTTAATGTCCATCATGTACACTACTGTACAAAAGTTTGTGGTCAGTAAAATTTTTAAATGTTTCTGAAAGAAGTCTCTTATGCTTACCAAGCATTTTTACCTAGTTCTGGCATTAAACTCTAGATGGTGCAGACTGATAGGTCCTTAACTCATTTGGTAGCAATTACATCATTATCTACTTAACACAGCTACTGTAATTGGTTGCTGTTGCATCAGCAGCCAATGAGCTGTGGCTCATCATTCAAACAAATACCGGTATTTGTTTGAATTTCTTCTTTCAGATGAACACAATCTGAGTTACATTAATAAATATCCTGACACATTTAAGCTTTATAATGGACCAACAAGTGTTAGCAATCTGCAGCGCGCTTTCAGAAACCCTCCACCTTCCCCAGCTCCACCTGTATAGATCTGCTTAATTCTTGTATGTTACATGTGCAGCAGCATGTCTTACATGCTCACAGAAATGTCTGTGAATGTATTGCAGTAGCAAGTACTTGCTCTGCAGCACCAGCAGCGTAGCAGATCTATTCTGCCAAGACCAAATACAGTAACATTGCCATATCCATTACAATCCCAATCTCTATTACCATACCAATCTCTCCGAAAGTTGTCATGACAGAAATTTATTTATTTTTTAAAATCTTACTGACCCCAAACTTTTGAGCGGTAGTGTATGTGCATTATCTTGCTTAAAAAAAAAAAACAATGAAAGACAAGCAAATACTTCATAATGGATCTGTAGTTTTTAACAAAGATGTGTTATACAGCAATGATATCAAACACTAGTGCTTTTATTGCCTGACACTGTTATCGTGTCACAGGTAATTGAGTCATCAGGGTCCCAATGTTTAGTGTATCAAAGCCCTTTTTAGTACCGAATTCATGCTTACGATATACTGAATCACATTTTAGAGAGGCAGAGTGTGAATTGAGACACAATCCCCCCCATACCTAAACGACTACAATCCCCTGAAGCCATGAATTACACTGCACAACTGGTGTCAAATAAGCAAGATTCTCCCTAATTGAAAGTGCCATGGAATTTAAAGCACTTATCTTCACGCAGTGGCAGTCTTCTCAAGCCACAAGGTGTCGTGTCTGGTCTCCATGACAATTGAGCAGCACTTCATCTTGCACTACGGGGTGTCTGCTACGCAAGATGGATTTCGATGGTTGAGACTACATTCTCTCCTTCTAACCTTTTCTGGGATGTTTGTTATTTATTCCCGTCAGCTAAGCCTGAGTGACATCAGAGCTGTCACTGAAATTAGCAAGTGTGCATGGATTTTGTCACCATAGAGATTAGGCTATCACATCAGACATCATTTCAATTAGCGCCCCACCCCCTCTTGCTCTTCAGCTAATAAGCCCCCTCCGTCAGCGCCCACTAATCACAATCCATATCGGAAAGAGGCGGGTGTTGGGCGACGCTCGTCTGGAGGTGAGAGGTCTAAATGCCTGTCACAAAGCACTATAGAGGTGAAAACGAGACAATCTTTGCTGTGTGTAACAGACCGCTGCACCCATTTGTGAAAAGATTGAAATCGTTCTATATAATATATTCATTGACTAGAATATATGTGACGTCTTCCGTACTTTAGCCTCTGCTGGAGAGTATTATGGCTCAGTGAGTGTGGAACAGTAGGTCCATTGTGTCCGAGCAGCCCGGTCTCGGTTTGGTCAGGCTGTCACACCTACACACAATGTTGTTCAACTGGCAGTGTTTCGGCCCTGGAACCGTGACCGCTGCCCCGTGGCCTCTGTAACCCTCCGCATGCCGCGCGTGTCATGAGATTCAGGGCATTCTGGCAAGAAAGGCTCAGCCAAGTCAGATCGGTCCCGGCCACCCCAGAACAGACCAAGCATTTAGGGATACAGATGTGGGTCAGATAATGTGAATATGGAAATCCCATTTCCCTCTGAATCAAGGTAATGTTTCTATTTTTTTTCTACTCTCCAGCTCTCTGAACTGTTCCAAGAAGTAAAACATCTCCGTTAGGATCTCTCTACATCAGGCCTCTAAATTCCAGAAGAATCTGCTGGAAAATTCTGGTGGGAAGGTGAACTAGAATATATCTCAGAATAACAGGATGATTTATTTAATAGAGCCAAGAGTCGAGAACGAGAAGAATTTTAAACACTATGTGTAGGACTGGCACACTATATTATCTTACACTGCAAACCCGAATAAGTTGGAAAAAATTGAGGCAATTAGACTGCCTTCCATATTCAACTTAGGAAGAAAGCGTAACTGGCGGTGCTTTCTTTCGTAAGTTGAATGTGGAAGGTGTAGGACGTAGCGTAAGCGTTTTGAACTGCAAGAGTTTTACACTTTCTGAATATGAACACTTTGAATATGGAAGGAGGTCTGGGGAAAGCTAGATATTTTACTTTATAACTTGTTAAATATGGATATTCTCTTTAATAGAAATCCCAGCCCAGTTTCACTTAAACTTAAGTTTGTCTAAATTAAAAGAAATAAGTTAAAACTCAAAACAATTAAACAGTTCAGTTTACTTAAGACATATTAGTTCTGTGAACTTGAAAGAAAAAGAAAGTGGTAAATATATAAATACATAAAACTTAATTTGACTGAACTAATTTGTTTAATTTAAGTTTGTCCTACTCAAACCAAACCTATAGGTTTTTTACTATTATTATAAATATGAAATTATAAAACATACAAATGTACAACACTTAACCTTTTGTTTTTGTATTCAAAGGTCCTCATTGGGTCTGACATAACACAAACGGGTGTTATTTTCACATTGGTTGGAACTTTACTTTTCCTTTACTGTTTTTAATTGGTGGATGTCATGCATTCCTATCTATATGAACTAACCAACTGGTTGATTTTAAATGAAAATGGTTTTAATTTTGTTTTTAAAGTAGGGATGAACCAACACTAAAATTCTGGCCAATACAATAAGCCAATAATTATTTTGTTATAAACGATATAAGTTATAAAAGATAACCGATAAATGTCCAATTAATTGTATACAATCGTTTTCTAAATTAATGAAAAATTACACCAAAAATCAAAAAAATTCAAAAACTAAAATTAATCGTTTAAAATGCTAAGTGAATTTAGACATCACAACATTACAATGTACAGTATGTACGTTTTAAAGAATAACTTAAAGTGAGTGTCTGATGACCGCAAAGGCAATCTAATTGTAAAAAAGTATATAAATTCTGAAAATTTAGAAAAATAAAATATTATATTGTCCTGTAACCAATATAATACTGATAAATTGTGCATTCCTAATTTAATAGAATATTTTATGTTAACCCTAATGAAGACCTACAAGCATCAGTTAAAAAAAAATAAGTTCAGAAGTTTCAGGCTCTCCAATCAACAAGTGTTGCTTCCCTTCCAGTAATCTGAATCCATTGATATCGTGACATGACCACAAATGGCAGTGACATTTGACATCTTTATGTTATGACGAATGCTTAGAAAAGTCTGGCTAAAATAATCCCCAAGATCACTGTCAAAGTCAAGAGAAACACTCAAAGCATTTCCTGTGTCTGAATGAGGGCTGTATTGGGAGCTTAATTCTTTGATGCCACATCATCAAGAATTACTAATGCAGCTCCTGAAAACAACAGCAGTGGCAGTAGCATCCTGCCCATGATGCACTGCTCTAGTCTCTGCTCTGAGAAAAAAACAATGCACATCCTTGTATTGAGACATCCGGCCCCCTAGCCAACAGCAATATTCATGCAGCTTTGAAGGACAAAGGAATAAAGAGTTCCTTTCTTTGTTGGGACTGTCAGGCCCACTGCGCAGTCTGTCACTGAGGTCTTTTAACTACTTATGACGAAGGAGAGAGAAAATCCTCAGCCACACACTCACGTGAACACACACACATTCACACACACTTGCTTCAAAGCACAGGTCTAAAAACACAAACATGTACTACACAAAAATGACAATGATTTGTCCTACAGGACATTGCAGCAGATGCAGTAACCGGCAGATAGGCAGCTTTCCAAAATCCCCTCTGGAGTGTTTGTGGTCTTCCTTTATCCACAAACGGAGGATAAGCGTCTGTATTTGTACAGAACAGGAAAAAACAAGACCTAGCCCCTATGAAAATCAATCATAATCTAAATTACGACCCTATTTTACACACTTAACACACACACAGTAGGAGTAACAGCGTTGATCAGACCACTACCGAAATTTAATTTCCATAGATAATTATATTTGTTTTCAGATTTGGGTTCTCATTATTATTTGTCCTCTTATCAGTCATGGTAATACTTTAAGATGATTAAAAACCACAAAGTGAATCAGTCTTCCTCTCTTTTAATCTAAAGTTGCAAGGATGAGACTTATGGCGTGTGCAAAGCAAGCAAAATAAGCACACACACACATAGGGAACAACATCAGCACTAGACGACTAGCTCACTTTTCTCAGCCTCACTGCAATAAAAAGATTAGCATTAATGTGGCAGGAAGTAAATGGCATTATGGAGAGTTGAGCATAATCAAGGAGTGCTGGGGATATTACTCACAATCTGTGTGTATGTGTGTGTGTGTGTGTGTGTGTGTGTGTGTGTGTGTGTGTGTGTGTGTGTGTGTGTGTGTGTGTGTGTGTGTGTGTGTGTGTGTGTTTATTTCACACAGTCTCAAAAATGCAGAGAGCCTTCCAATCAGCACCTCCTCCTTTACTCTCCCAACACACACACACACACACACACACACACACACACACACACACACACACACACACACACACACACACACATATATATAAAAGGAAGGGAGAGATGGAGGAGAGCAATAAATGAACCTGGGCACCCCGCTGGTTAATTAGATAGTGCTGATTTGATTTTTCATTTTAATCTTTTTTTTTTTGTTGTTGATGCTCTCTGGTTTCTGGATCCCTTTGGAAAGTGCTCTCTCACCCTAATCTAAACAGAGCTTTATTGGCATGATTGTCAACATTTACAATATTACCGAAGTGTATACTCACAGTAACAGAATAGAGAGCACAGAAAATAAATCTGGTGCAGTAAACAAAGAGATAAAGGAAATAAAGGGGAAAAGGGAACAAGGTAAAAAAAAAAAATGTTAAAGGTGCCCTAGAACTTTTTATAAAAAGATGTAATATAAGTCTAAGGTGTCCCCTGAATGTGTCTGTGAAGTTTCAGCTCAAAATACCCCATAGATTTTTTTAAATTCATTTTTTTAACTGCCTATTTTGGGGCATAATTATAAATGAGCCGATTCAGGGTACGCGGCCCCTTTAAATCTTGCGCTCCAAGTCCCAAGAGCTCCCGCTTGCCTTAAACAACATAAAAAAAGTTCACACAGCTAATATAACCCTCAAAATGCATCTTTACAAAGTGTTCGTCATGCAGCATGTCTAATCGTGTAAGTACAGTGTTTATTTGAATGTTTACATTGATTCTGAATGAGTTTGAGGCTGTGCTCCGTGGCTAACGGCTAATGCTACACTGTTGGAGAGATTTATAAAGAATGAAGTTGTGTTTATGCATTATACAGACTGCAAGTGTTTAAAAATGAAAATAGCGACGGCTCTTGTCTCCGTGAATACAGTAAGAAACGATGGTAACTTTAACCACATTTAACAGTACATTAGCAACATGCTAACGAAACATTTAGAAAGACAATTTACAAATATCACTAAAAATATCATGTTATCATGAATCATATCAGTTATTATTGCTCCATCTGCCATTTTTCGCTATTGACCTTGCTTGCTTACCTAGTCTGATGTTTCAGCTGTGCAGATCCAGACGTGTAATCCCTTTCATAATGTTGGGATCATGGGCTGGCATATGCAAATATTGGGGGCGTACATATTAATGATCCCGACTGTTACATAACAGTCAGTGTTATGTTGAGATTTGCCTGTTCTTTGGAGGTCTTTTAAACAAATGAGATTTATATAAGAAGGAGGAAACAATGGAGTTTGAGACTCAGTGTATGTCATTTCCATGTACTGAACTCTTGTTATTTAACTATGCCAAGGTAAATTCAATTTTTGAATCAAGGGCACCTTTAATGAAAAAAGTAAATTAAATTAAATAAAATTTAATAATACTGTGTAAAGATTTACAATATTGCTGAAGTGTATATAGTATGTACAATAACAAAACAGACAGCACAGAAAATAATATTATGTAAATGAATACAGATAAAAGAAATGAAGGGGAAAAAGGTAAACATTTTTTTTTAAATATAATATAAAAAGAAATTTAGTAAAAAATAAAAAAATACATTAAAATAAAATATAAAAATAAAAAAATTCAAAATTAGTAATAAATCACCCAATAAAATAATAATTATCATCACACGTGTCAACTGGCAAGCTGAAACATAACTGAGGCCCCTTTCCAGTTTTTCAGTTCGTAGTGTGGGGATGTCTGGAAAAGTTTTTTTTTTTATTTTTTTTTTTCTTCTGGGGGTTTGATATTTTTCCCATTTAATTTTCCCATGTTTCGTCTTCCAGAATCTTTCATCCTTTGTTTTTCAGGATGTTTACCACCGTTTTTTGACTACATTTACCGAGCAATCTAAATGAGACAACATGCCATTGACTTCTATTGTTTTTACATGAACAGACTAACCCTAATCTGAACCTTTAAAATACTCTTAAAATCATTTTAAGAACATTATTTTCTTTGTGAATCATTTTTACCTTTAAGGGCTGCTTTAAGGGAGTTTATGTGAGACTTAAACTCACACACACTAATCCATAAATCTAGTGAGAACTTCTGCATTCTCAGCAGCTAGAGAGTGACTAAACTCTAAAACACCTAAGAAAAGAGACCCATCAGATATGCATAGACACAGACACGCAAACACATGCCGTGAGACACCAAAAAACTCCAAACAATCCTACAAGTCTCCTTCAGACGGACACAGACGCAGTATTAGCCGACCTCCCCTCCCCCTCTCAGTGGAATGCAGGAATGTGGTGCTAACCCTAGCAGAACGCCACTCTCTCCGACCATCACTTCCAGGAAGGGGACCGTTTTCCCATGGGCCGGGTTTGTCCAAGTAGCCCTTTCTGCTTGAACCTCACCTCAACCATACAACCGAAGTGAATAAGGGTCTCCACAACAACCGCTTTAATTAAGCTCCTTCCATTAAACTATCTGTCTGGAGAATTGTGAGGTAATACTCTTCCCAGACATTAACAGTGTTATTACGCTCTCTTACAAATAGCTTCAGTGTCTGAAAGGTTAATTACGAATCACTGCGATTTCCCACTTTCAGAAATGTGCTTCCAACAATAAAAAGCGCAGTTGTAATCAGAACGAGACAGCTGTTTGAAGCTATCTGTGGGGAATGAGAAACGTTTGATATAAACTCAATTGCCTGATACACTGCTTCATTCGTTTATTTCTAGTCTGCTGCGTTTCACTGCATGTGTGTGTGTGTATTGGCCCTGTGTATCCAAGACTTCACTCTCTGCCCTTGAAAATGAACGAGTCAGTGTGAGAAACCGAGTCTCTGGGTCCCAGGTGTGTGGATAAGGCAATAAGCGGTGGTCTCGAGGAAGTGTTGAGAAAAGACCACCATAGCCAGAGCTGACAGGCCATCAGTAACTACCATCTAATGTAATCTCATTAGCAGTCTCTCTGTCGTCCAACTCCTGTCTAATTTCATCTGATTAGTCTTCATGCCACTCTTTACTGATTTTCAATGATAAATTGAGGTATACTAGATAGCCAAAAAAAAGTCATGATATGAAAAGGGTGGCCTTTTCTAAAAAGGGGTTGTTGATTATGATTTTTCCCATAGACTTTTGGAAAATCGCAGAAAATAAGCTCTGTGTTTAACAAAGGGTTATGACACTTACACGTTTTGTTTATCAATATAATCTTTACAAGTTAACAAGACATTTATAGATTTTGAAGCCTAAATAAAGTCGTCAGATATGAAGGGTAACAGTAGGCTATAAACGGACTACAGCACACCACGGTCGCGGATCAACGTCATCACCACCACAAACTTTATTTAGAAAACAACTTTATTTATAAACATGCTCGCTGATTATGATCTGTGCTGTTATGAATACTTATCCACTTTTTCATGAGAAATGCTGTCCAAATGTCCCGTTTTTAATGATGACGTCTAAAGTCCCCGCCAAAGAAAGTAGTCCCTTTTAGCAATTTGTTAGCAACCGCCAATTTTAAGACACAGTAAAAGTTAAAAAAATCACAAGTGGGTTATAACTGGTGTGTTTTATGTCGTAGATCAAAACGTGAAAGTATTTAGAGGCTTTGTTAACCACATTCAAAAAACCCATAGACTTTACGGCGTTGGAACCGGAAGTCCTAAAATGCTAACTCGTTTCCGGATTTTGCCTACAAAAATGTGTCATCCCTGAGGTACTCTATTTGCTGTTTAAGGACTACAACAAACGGTTGGTAGAAACTACAACAAGCTTCTTCCTGGGTCAGGAAGACATCACTAACTAGCCTGGGTGCCAGCCCGAACCCCGCCCACAACATTTTTTGGACGGGAAGTTCGGTCTGGACTCGATCCATTGTGGAGTAATTATGCTCGGCTCCCAGAAGGCCGAGCCAATCAAATTGCCAGGGCGGGATTTAATCGATAATGGACAGGCTATCTGCGGTTACGTAACCACCTACGTCATCAAAGAGCGCTTCGTTTTCACGTTTTCACCAACGATGACTGCAGCTGGAGAAGTAAGATGTTTAGATTCCGCTATCATGTCTGTAATAAAAGAAATCGACAGCGCATTAATTTTAAAAGACGAACAAAGAACCGCAATCAAGGCATTTGTCGATGGGAAAGATGTGTTTGCCGTCCTTCCAACACGATTCGGCAAAAGTTTAAGTACAAGTTCAACATACGTCACTTACTGCGTTACTCTGATTGGTTGTAGGTCTATCCAATTGAGTGCAGAGGTTTTTTTTTTTTTACTGGTTCGGTTAAGACACGCCCCATAATTCAAGTGCAATGGAGCAGTATCAGACTCAAATTCTGCCTAGAATATGAGTATGACGAAGTCAGGCTAATCACTAACACTAAAATTTACATAAATGAGAACACGCAACAAAGGGGGTTGAGCTGCTATAGACAGACTTACAGTATATTACATCTTGTAAAAGGGACATTATAGGTCACCTTTAAAGTACATTTTTGTAAGATTATAAATACTCTATCACAAGGTATTTTTTCAAGTTTTAATTAATCAAGCTAAATTAATATGTTGAGATATTTGTGATTTTTTTGAAAGAAGTCTCTTATACTCACCAAGGCTGCAGTTATCTGATCAAAAACACTAAAAACAGTAATAATGTGAAATATTATTTCAATTTAAAAGAACTGCTTTGTATTACAATGTTTTAAATGTGATTTATTTCTGTGATGACAATCTTCAGTCACATTATCCTTCAGAAATCCTATGAAGAGACGGCGCCAACTCCAGTGAGGACTTCAGAAGACGCAATCATCTGGATCAACATGCACATTGCCCAATTTCTATATCCTAATTATTGTTAATGTAATTAATTTTTCCAGGAGCTCATTGCTTCTACATTCAGTTTAACTGCTAACAGTGATTGTAAATTAATTGCCTAAATTATTACATTGTTTGCTAACTGCATTCTTAAATTGTGATGTTGACATGCATTCTCTGTAAAGCTGCTTTGAAATGATATTTATCGTGAAAAGCGCTATACAAATAAATGTGAATTGAACTGAACTAAATTGAATTGAAATCATTCTAATATGCTGATTTGGCTAATTTCTTATTATTATCAATGTTGAACATGGTTGTGTTGCATAATATTTTTGTGGAAACTGTGATACACTTTTTTATTTTTGACGAATTTTTTTATTCTTGACGAATAAAATATTAATTTCTTTCAAAAACAAATCTTACTGACCCTGAACTTTTGAACAGTAATGTGTATAAATATTTATAAATAAATTATGCATCTAAATGTTTTAAAAAGTTTACAATTACTAAAAAATAAATCACCATCAAATATTGTGGACAGAACTGGACCTTTATTCATGGAATTCCTCTTGTTCAAATGTATCCTTATATTTTCTAATTTGTATTCACATGTATTCTTGTAACTTTGTTTTGTATTCTGAGAGAAAAGATGGCTTGACATGCTGAAACAACTGATGGCTGAGCGAAACCGCAGCAGCAAATAACTAATAATGAAAATAGCTTGAGATGAAGGGGGAGAGGTCAGAGATCAGTTATGAGGTCTGAAATGCAGTCTCTGGTTTCTCTCAACTCCAAGTTCTGCAGTCCCTTCTATTCCATATGCTGCCACATTCACTCAAATCTCAAATCCACAGCCTTTTTACAATACACATTATAGCTTTTGAGTGACACACTGAGAAAAAATACATTAATAGTAAGTATAGTAGTGGCCTATATAATAAACATGGGCATGGTATCAGCCATCAGCTCTCTAGTTATTGATATCATATCTATTGAAAAATATTGGTCATTTATCTGACAGCACTATGCAAAGCCATTTGCAGAAATGGGCAATTCCCCTGGAACATCCTGTGATTAAGAGCTTTGAACTTCAAGGGAACAATGGTAGCTCATGGAACGCCCATATTGCAGAGTTTAGTCCTCCAACCTTCTTCTTATAAACCCTGAGCTTTAACCGTTACACCACACCACCCCATAACTTACACAAAATAGACACTGATGGAGGCTCCAGCGAGAAGAGAGAGCCATGCATGAGCGCATTTAAAGATCACGCCTGGATCTCAATTGTAAGAACATGAATCAGTGTGTCAATGTCTTTAAGACAGAGATCATGAAAGTGTTTTATGCTTTAAACACCATTAGACAGCAGCATCATGTAGTACATGGATAGTCATGTCAGTCCTGCTGCATTGCAGTGGTGCTTATAGAGTTCAGGCAGGTCAGATGAAATTATTAACTCCATTGACCCACAGATAAACATCACATTGATCTGTGTGAGAGACTTGAAAGCAAGGATTGGCACTGTGGCTGTCTCTTCACCACGGCATATAATCTAGCACACCTCATTTAGCCCCTGGAGTAGAGGGCAAATGCTCACGGAGACGGACACATTTTTTGAGACACCGTGATGTGTGGATCTCAAGGGTTGTGGTATTGTCGGTGAGTTAGGGTAGTGCAAGGGTCGGCTGTTCTGACCTCTCCTCTCAGCCGGCCACTGGGGGCACATCCATTACCCCAGCTGAAGTACAGTGCAGTGTGGGGTCGCTGACCCGTGTGCATGCTGGTGAAATACAACACCCATTTATCAAGGGGTCTGGAATGTGGGTGAGAAATTAGAGGGGGACAGTGGGTGAAAGCCAAATATCACCCAGATACCAGGCATTTAACAGCAGAGCAAGCAATTTTGCATGAGACAAAGAGAACTGTTGGATAACAGGGTGCGCTCTTGTTGTCTCACGATGACATCGAGCAGTGGGGTCAGAGGTCACAAAGCACTCTTCAGTGACTGCTGCATTTGACACTATAGCACATGAAATTCTTCTGGAGCGTTTAAGACTGTGGGCAGGGATTCAAGGGAATGTTCTTAACTGGTTTGCCTCGTATCTTTCCGGGAGGACTTTTTCTGTTGAATTGGGAAATTTTTCTTCCTCCTCTGCTTTAATGAAATGCGGGGTTCCACAAGGATCTATATTGGGCCCAGTTTTATTTTCTATTTATATGCTTTTTCTGGCCAATATTTGTCAGAAACATAACCTTTATGCTGAAAACACTCCGGAACAAGCCCGGAACATGCCGGAACAAGCTGACGGTCGGCCGTTGGGCAGTCCTCATCTGCTTTATTTTACATGTCGAATCGGCGTCGGAGCTTGTCGATCATTCTGATTGGCTGTTAAGCTATTGCCATCTGCTGGTACAAAAAGGCATTTCCTCTTACGCAAGCGCAGAATGGACGTGCTACTTGGCCGTTGGGTATCGAGTGTCGGTTTGGTGTGTTAGGGCAACTTTGGACCCAGACACTGCAGACTTGAGCCAACCCCACAGTCTGCTTTCGTCGCCACTAGTTCGTTGGCATCGGCTTGGTGTGTTCCGGGCTTTACAATCACTTTAATGATAATGGCACCCAGTTATATTGCTATAAATGTTAAAATGTTATAAATGTTAAATATGCTCTAAGTGATCCTGGGTGGAGTAACTTCCTGTTGACGATCGAACAAAACAGAGGCTAGTTAGACCCTCCCTCCTCCTCCTCCTCCCCCTCCCCTCCGTGCTTCCTGAAACAGTCATGAACGCGCATTTAAAATCATTCTTGTTGGTTATTGGCTGGAGCATGTTTATTATGATTCGTGGTCCAGGCTGCACCAGTTTGTTTTTATTGCCGTTTTCGGAGCTTGTGGAGACCGCGTTTTTTTACAGTGTGTTCAGGGGACAGGCAGCTAGCGGAAAGTGAGGAGATGTTTGCTGTATGTGACAAAAAATGTTTTGGCCTAAAAATGCGTGACGTCATCACTTTTAAATACAATTATAATTCTTATATTTTTTTACAATTTATAATTTTACAATTATATAAAAAATATAGATATTAAAGTTATTTCGGCTTTATGTTCACAAAATTAAAAGCTTTCCAAGTACCCCCAGGGTACACAAAGCTTGGGTTGTAAATCACTCCGAAATGTGTGAGGGTATGTCGAAGTGTAGATATAATGGCCTTTAATGAGAGATCAGTATCTGTGCTACTCTGCAAATCTCTGTGTGCTATTAACGCCTCTTAGAGATCATCTTAGAGACCCATCACTTCCTGATATGGCTTCTACTCTAATGCTGCCTGTGGTGCTGGAAATAAAGGCCTGACCAGCAGCTAATAACTCATTACAGACCCACTGAGCTGGTGGTTAGATAAATGGAGAGGGGGAAAACAAACATGTCATTCAGCTTTGTGCCAAAGCATGCATACACACATAAACACACTCTCTGCTCTCCAATTTAGTACAGTTATACCTCAGTTTGACCTTGAGAGGCGCCTAGGCTTCAGTCTAAAAATACGAGATGCCAAATAAACACATTTCATACCGTTTTCACGCCCTGTTTAGACATGAGATCAGGCTGTGAAGAGCAGCGATCATGCAGACACGATTGCTGGTTGTGCTGTTAATGAGAGTTATGTCTAACGTGCCAATTCTGTGCATTCACCGGTCAGCAGGAGGCGCCACTGCTGCCTTGAGAGTCACTCCTTACCAGCGGCTCTGTAGGAAGTAGGTGATGCTCAAGATGAGTTCCAGATCCTGCAGATGAGGGGTTCAGTGTTCTAGATCCTATCTATTAAAGAGCAGTGAGACAGAGATAAATGACCACACTGATGTGAAGTACACTATAATTTGCAGATACACACACACAATATCACACAATATCTTATGAGGGTATAAACTACAGTCCTACAAAGCATGTGAATTATGGTTGCCTAAAAATATAAAATTATTGATTTGGAGTCATTTATAATATTCAAATATGAAATACTGGGGAAAAAACACTCTATTCTCAGATCATGAAAAAAGTCTGAATGATAAAAAATAATGATGAATGATGAAAGGGTTAGTTCGCCCAAAAATTAAGTTTCAGACATTAATTACTCACCCTTATGTCGTTCTACACCCGTAAGACCTTTGTTCATCTTCGGAACACAAATTAACATCAAACTGCCAAAGTCATGTGATTTCAGTGAATGATGCTTCATTACGTCACAAGTAATGAAATTTCAATGGTTCACCACTGGGGGGCGTGACTTTGGCAGTTTGATACACGCTCCGAACCACTGATTTGAAACAAAAGATTTGTAAAGCTTTGAATCTTCATGAAGCAGTGTTTTGAAATCGCCTATCACTAGATTTTGTTGAATAAAGAAAAAAAAATATATTTTTTTTTGCCGCACAAAAAGTATTCTCGTTGCTTGATAACATTAAAGTTGAACCACGTAGTCACATGAACTGTTTTAAATATTTTTAGTAGCTTTCTGGGCATCTGAAAGTGTTAATTATCTTGCTTTATTAAAATGATCTTAATTTGTGTTCTGAAGATGAACGAAGGTCTTACAGGTGAATTAATGAGTAATTAATGACAGAATGTTCATTTTTGGGTAAACTAACCATTGAAGTTCTCTGGTTAACTGGACCATAAGGTACCCACGAAAATGCCACTGTAACCACAAATCTTTATGCAGTTTTTATTGAATTTCATTTTGATATAAAGTATATTTAAAGTATAATCAAGTCACATTATTGTTGTTTTATTATTGATTATTTCTGTCACTTCTGGGTTCTCATGTCCATCCTTAATACACACACAAATACAAATGCAAACATACATATAGGATACACTACTAGCTGCAGAGTGCAAGAGCACATTAAAGCTTTATAGAGAATGAAGATCTGCTTAAGCAGTGAAGAATGCCCTGCTGATGGGCTTCTAATTCCAGATTCATTTAGAGAGGGAGTATCCTCACAGCCAGGGCCTCGATTAGAGGGGTAACGGGCCGTAAACAGAGAGAGAATGAAAACCGGAGAGAGAAAGGGATGGGAAATTAAGAGAAATCAGCTGGAAAGAAGAGTACTCAGAAAGAGGAGAAGGATCAGAAGATGTCACTGGTGGTTAATTGTCAAGTATCTACATACATCAATATAAAAACAGAACCGTCATGCACCACTCTCTGAGAGACTTCACTGCAAACAAAAGCAAACAGATCCACAGCATCCATGTGCAACCAGCAGCTGTTAGATCCATTTCACGATCAGTCGTGCAATCAGTAGTCAGCTCTCTCTCTGTCTCTCTCACTATCCCAAACTCCATGCTGCACCTACCTCTGCTGAAGCCCCCTGCAGACAGTCAAACATTTTACAGAACACCTGGAAGGGGAGGGGAGCAGATGAGACGTCCGCTCAGACAAACAACACATCAACCTTAATATGACAGCGCTCTGTGCTTCAGGAAGCACAGCAACACACAAAAACAGACTTTGTCACAGGCTCAAGACAACCATGTAGTTTGGAGGCGCATCTTACGCATACACAATATTAAGAGAGGCTATGCTATAATGTGCTCACGTTTTATTTATAATTTCACACTTACAAATAGTCAGATAGAATAAAAAATATGCGTATTTGACGTGCTGTCTGAGGGGAGGGCTCCGAGCTCGGAATTTGGCCCGAACCCAGAGTACTCCCCCAAGTACCAGGTGAGTGTACTTGGGGGAGTTAATAAAACATCATATAATATGGCCTCAAGTGCCATAGTACTTTTATACAGTTAATAAATATTGCCTTGTGCTGATAATTTCAAATCTAATGTAAATGTGTCATCTTTTTTAACAGAACTCATAATGTGATCTTCCAGTAAAATGACTGACTTCAGTCAGTCAATTGTGGCCAAGTCAGTCAGCTGGAGCAGTTGTGGGTCAGACTTGTAACCCGAAGGTCGCAGGTTGGAATCTCAGTACCTCAGTACCCACAACTGAGGTGCCCTTGAGCAAGGCACATAACATCCAATCGCTCCCCGGGCGCTGCAGCAAAAATGGCTGCCCACTGCTCTGGGTGTGTGTTCAATACTTACTGCTGTGTGTGTGTGTGTGCACTTGGATGGGTGAAATGCAGAGCACAAATTCCGAGTATGGGACAACATACTTGGCTTCAAGTATGTAATTGACCTCAAGCTCACATTTAGATCTCCCTCCATTTATGAGAGCAACACCCACATCTCAAAATCCAGTCAACAACCGATGGATAGAACCAAGTTCCCAAGTTATACTCGGATGTACGTCACAATATGGAAGAAAATATTTGTTGCAACTACCACTTCATTGTGACGTTAACAATGAAATAAAATATACATTAAAAAAAATAATAAAAATCTACATTTCTAAATTAACTTTTTTTTTTTGCATGTTTATTTTTTATATCAAATCTCAAAATACATGCCCAGGATTGTGGGTTATCATAGACAGTGAAGGATGCATCATTGCTGCAATGACTGCAGGAAGTTACACAAACATCAGATTGGGGCATGCCAGCTATTGGAACATTTTATATTGTGTACTCTAGTGCAACTGAAATGCTGCATCTGGGACTGAAAGTTTATGGTTATGCAAGTCTAGTTCTACTAAACCTTGCGCATAATGCTATGTGTGGCATGTGACACTGTAAATCTTAGAAAGCTTTTTCTCAAATCATCTGCTGTGGAGTAATAATGAGGATGCTCTTGTAAAACGGCATTCATATGCAAATATATTCGGCGCGTGTCCACGTACGCGTACAAGCGTGCGCTCCGAGGCGTCCCTGCCACCGTGGCTCTTTCCTGACCTGTTGGATCCTGTTCTGACTCACTGGGGACACGCTTCGCCCTAATCGAATAATTACTATGTGTTTCTACGACAAAACACTCCACATTCCACACTTTTTTTTTCTGCTGTGGTGTTATCATAGTCGGAAAGTACAAGTGAAACACATACCCTATAGCAATCTGTCTTAAGTATGAGACATAAGTATGCTGCTCAGGGTGGTTCCTGCGCTCTCCATGTTTTCATGCCTGAACAGAGTACTCGTCTCTGATTGGGGTCGCCTTGGAAACAGGGCAATGGTCCAATTCGGCTCCTGTCCACACAGGTAAAACACGCGATGTGGCTTTGATGAATCAACCTGTTGTTTACACAGCTGCACATTCTTTCTCTCACTCTCTTTTCTCGATAACTCGAAACAATGTAATCACACAGATGGTCATTTCCTTTTATAAAAGTTTGCAAAATTATAATATTAGGATTGATATTATACTGAAATTCAGATTTTTTTGCCAAAAAATGTGTCTAGATATGTTGTAATTTTGGGGGGTTTTCACAGAAAGAGAGAGAGAGAGAGAAAAAAAAACAGGCTAAAGCATTGACAACAAGATGTCAATACAAAAGCTGTTAATGCCAAAACTAACCTAAAATATAATGTAAAATAATATAAATATATTAAAATATATAAAATACATATATTGAAAATGAAAATGTAAATAATATAAAAAATGATATAAAATTAAATAATAAAATTATATATAGTTATTCCAAACAATGGCTATTCAGTAAAAGTTAAAGGGTTAGTTCACCCAAAAATGAAATTTCTATCATTAATTACTCACCCAAATTTCGTATCACACCCGTAAGACCTTTGTTCATCTTCAGAACACAAGTTATGATATTTTTGCTGAAATCCGAGAGGTATATGGCTGGTCCATAGACAGCAATTTAATCAACACTTTCAAGGTCCAGAAAGGTACTAAAGACATTGTTAAAACAGTCGATGTGACTACGGTAGTTCAACCTTAATTTTCTGAATCGAGGAGAATACTTTTTGTGCACAAAAACAAAATGAAAATAGCGACTTTATTCAACAATCTCTTCTCTTCTCTGTCATTATCCTTACATAGTGGCTGCAGTAAGCACAGTGAAGGCTTCAGTGTTTACGTCCAAATGCCGGCTCAGTATTGGCCAAAGCTGATCACATGAGCAGCACGACGCATGCGTGTGATGCTGACGCAGGAGCCGGCCAATAATGAGTCAGCATTCTGACATAGAACCTGGAATCGCTGGACATAAACAACGTATGAGAGTGACACAGAAGTCAAGAATGTTTTTGCGCACAAAAAGTATTCTCGTCACTTCATAAAATTAAGGTTAAACCACTGCAGTCACGTCGACTTTATTAACAATGTCTTTAGTACCTTTCTGGACCTTGAAAGTGTTGGTTAAATTGCTGTCTATGGACGAGTCATATACCTCTCGGATTTCATCAAAAATATCCTAATTTGTGTTCTGAAGATGAACGAAGGTCTTACGGGTTTGGAACAACATAAGGGTGAGTAATTAATGACAGAATTTTTGGGTGAACTAACCCTTTAAAATATGACTATGAAATATGATAAAATGTGTTTTAAAACTTAAATTCATAAAAGACTCCATTTTTATTGGTATACACGTTGCTTCTGTGCTGTTTAAAGCCTAACATGTACTGCTGCCATTTTTAACTTTATCCTGAGGGTTAAGGGCATAAAAGCCCAGATGATGGCCACTATAGGAAAGGACTGGTGCTCTACAGAATTTTACAGCTCCTTCCCCCTGCACTGCCAGAGGCCTATGAGCTCAAGAGTCCAACATGTCCAACATCAAATGCACACATATGCACATAAACACCACGCTGAGCCTGTACAGCTGATGATGTCATCAGCCTTAGGCCAAGCTCATGCATCATCAGCGCATGTCAGGCTCCAACCAACAATGAGGCTGAGCGCACATCACTAGAGACCATGGGAGGGAAAAGACAAGAGGAAAGGATAAAAAGGTTGGGACAGGATAGACAGATAATGGCTCGAGGACAAATTAGAGTGACGTATTACAATCTGTCGCAGGATAGGTATAATCTAAACAGCTGCAGAATTACTGTGTCCCACTTCTGATGAATGTAAGTAAGATCACATAGGACTGTCTTTGACTGAGGGAAGCTATAATATACACAGATATTGCAAGCAATATATATGAAATTCCAGTCAACTTGTCATTTACTTGGACAAGTGTAGCAGAATGCCTTTTGGATGTTGGACTTGCAACATGGAAACCAGGTTTGGAAATGTACAATCAAATTATTTAATAACAAAGTATAGTCATTTTTGTTTCTATTTATATAGCATATTGCAATTTTACAAATACAATTGTACAATATTTTAGGATGACTACTATGCATAAGGCATTTGAATTATGGAGGTTGGTATGGATTAATATTTTCTGAATATATTATTATACATTATGTTTTATTATAAAGAACATACAATATAAAATTAAATAAAATGTTAGGAGATATATTT
The DNA here is from genome assembly GCF_024489055.1 of Chanodichthys erythropterus. NCBI lineage: Eukaryota > Metazoa > Chordata > Actinopteri > Cypriniformes > Xenocyprididae > Chanodichthys > Chanodichthys erythropterus. The sequence continues at coordinate 36,361,551 of NC_090227.1, read as the reverse complement.
ATATGATAATATCTGTATATACACACTACTGTTCTGAAGTTTGGGGTCAGTAAGATTATTATTATTTTTTAATTTAATATTTTTATTCAGCAAAGATGCATTAAATTGATCAAAAGTGACTTATATTCAATTGTAATAATATTTCACAATATTAACATTTTTTTCTGTATTTTTGCAGCCTTGGTGAGCATAAGAGACTTCTTTCAAAAACATAAAAAATCTTACTGACCCCAACGATAATGTATGTTACATATAATACTACATTCAATCTTAACAAACACACATAATGTAAATGTACAGTTGTGCCAGTACACACTAAAAAGACATCAAGTATGTCATGAAAATCTAGTCTAGATCCCCTACCAGCTTGACTAGTCGCTCGGATAATCCATTTTGTTTCTTTATCCATCATCTGTCGAGTCTTTGGAAGTTGAAAATATTACAATGTCAATATCCCACATTTAATTTGAATGAAACACAGCAATACTGTAACTACTCTATTCAATCTGCTAAATTCCTGCACATACAACCAAAATTGACACTGGCCGAAGGGTCAGGCTGTGTTTCCGTGGTTACCAGCCCCAAAGGACAGCACAAGAGTAGAGGAGAGCAGCAGTGAAGGGAGTGGAGACGGATCAGACTTGTCCAGTTCTTCTGATAAGAGACTCAGAGCAGTGCGTTCCACATTCTCCTACCACCATCCATCAGCTCAGGTCACACAACGCTGATCCTGCATGCGTCCTAACCTCTGACCCCGCTCATCACTCACGCTAACACAAAGTTTATCTGTGCCACACACTGCTCTCCTGAAACACATTCACCCTGGTGCCTCATTTCAAGGCTTTTCATTTTCAGAGGATAATGCTTTAAAGTACTTTATCAAGCTGCTGAGCTGATGGAAGAGGCCCCAGAGAGGAGCACTGATCTTTGAGGGGAATAAATGGCTGATCATGCTGCCAAAAATCAGGTGAGTACACATCTACTCAGCAACATGCTATACATTTCAACCCACTTCAATTAACATCCGCAGGAAGGGGAGGGGGGAGGGGGGGTTTCAGACATATACAAAGACCACTAATGATCCATAAGAAGGCAAACTGAGAGATAGAGCTCATTTGCTACATATTATTACAATTTAAAATAACTGTTTTCTATTTTTATGCATTTTAAAATGAAATTTACTGGCAATCATTCTGATCATTCTATTCATTCTTTTTATGCGTTTTGGCCGTTCATTTACACGACAATGGCGTTTTGGTAGCAAACGCAAACTTTTGAAAACGGGTTTCAAAGTGCAAGTTTCTGAAAATAGTCTCCGTGTAAACAACAAAAACACGAATCTGTGAAAACAATGACGTCATGCACATGCGCATTACATGTTCAGTCTATAGTGTTTCATCGCCATCTAATGGCCAGCAGAATACAGCGTTTTTAGTAATTTTCACAGATTCATATGAATGGGGATCGTTTTGACAATGGTGTCATCTGTACATGGAAAACTCAGGAAAAATGCCTCAGTTTTAAGTATATCATTGTCATGTAAACGTACCCTTATATGCTGATTTGGTGCTCAAGAACATTTCTTAGTATTATCATTGTTGAAAACAGTTGTGCTGCTTAATATTTTTTGTGGAAATCAAGATAAAAAAATTTTAGAATTCTTTGATGAAAATAAAGTTCAATAGAACAGCATTTTTTATATATATTTAAATCTTTTATAACATTATAAATGTCTTTATTTTCATTTTTGACCAATTTAATGTATCCCTGCTTGATTAAAAATATTGATTTCTTTCAAACAAAAACAAAAACTGACTCCAAACTTTTGAACAGTGGTATAGTATAGAATAAAACATTACAATATGATTTATTCAGCATGAATTTTCACATAAAATGAAGCAATATTTTCAAAATATCAGTTATTTCAGTTCAAAACACCAACTTATTGATTTGTTTAAATGTAAAAAAATAAATAAATAAATACATTTATAGTTTCTTTAAATAGATTTTTAGTTAAAACTTTGTTTTAATTTGGAGAAAAAAAAAACTATGTGGAAAAACTATTTTGGATCTTTAGTATTTTACACCTTGCATTACATATTTTAAATCTAATACTGACAACACTCTTTGTTTGGTCCATGTGATAGATTAAAACGTTAATTCTATTTCAGGGCAAATACAAAAACATTGACATAAATAAAATATGATATTTTTGTCACCAAGCCATGTATGATTAAAAAAAAAGCAGTGGCTTCTGTACAGTTGATGGGATTACTGCTGGATTATGAAATGTTGATGTCTTATCAATAACACAGAGGTCAGAAATGGTCTGCTCTAGCCTGATTGTGGCACTTCCTGTCAGCCTGTGGCTGTGGAGCAGTGAGTTCTTCTGAGTGGATCTGGGGAATAGAGAATAGCGCCATGAGCCAGTGTGTCTGTGTGTTGTCAGATGTGTTGCCTACACACAAACACACACACAGATTGAGTGAGATAGACAGCGAGAGAGAGAGAGAGAGAGAGAGAGAGAGTGTGTCTTCTCCGGGACATGGAGACTGACAGCTCAGACACTGTCCAGCTATTTGTTCTACTAACTCGCAGACAAGCTCTCTCAGTGGGCAAAAGCAGCTCGAATAACAACACATTTGACTTTAAGGATCCACATAAACTCACAAAACGCATGTAGACAGGAAAGGACAAATGTAAAAATATACAGACATACAGGAACACAAACACACACACACACACAAATATAAATAAATAAATAAATAAATAAATAATATATATATATATATATATATATATATATATATATATATATATATATATATATAGAATCTGTCATTTTTTCTAAAATCATAGGTTGTTTCCAGCACAGTGCACCAAGACACAAACAGACATCCACAAATGTTTGTTTGGGATGGGTGCACACACACATCAGCTGGAATAAGCGTCACTGTGCATGCTGGGAACAGTGAAAAAATGAGGAGGGAAGGAACAGTGTTTCCTCTGAGAGAAGACAAGCTTTTTTTACCCTCTCGGAAGTGGAGTAGGCTAATTAGAAAAGCAGGCCTACTTAAATCATATTAATAACAGCCATGCTACATCACTCAGAGAACAAGCAAGAATGTGTGAGATCCACATCCCAACCCTTCAGACACCCCAACTCAGTATAATATACAGAGTCTCCTACTAATGCTTTAATCGGGGATGTTCAGGAGATATTTGAGATTGAGAACAGCGTTTGCTAAGACAAGCATCACCATTATTCATTCAATTTCAGGGCATAGCTCATCTAACACAATTTTTGCTAGAGATATCAATTATATCAAATTGCACAACATGTTGTGGAGAGGTGTGCAATTATTTTTCTAAGCAATCAGACTTACGGTGCTTGTTTAGAGCACATTAAGACCACAAAAAAAGGCAAAAAAAATGTCAAATTAAACTTGGACAATGAAACAAGGGACTACAAAGACTTGGGGTGGGCTTTTTTGATATGGGCCATTATACCCTAGCAACCGCATATCAACTCATTAGAAACCATACCACCAATGACATTGAGAAATTGTAAAAAAATAGTTTTAATTCATAAAGAAACTTCTTACATTGGCCATAATGTATTGCCACTTCAATGTTCAGATATATTACAACAATTTTATCATGTTGTTTGCATGTACACAGAGGGGTTAAGAACACTTCCTGTTTTTAAACCAAACTAGCTCTTCTTAAAGAGACAGTTCACTCAAAAACTAATATTCTGTCATCATCACTCCAAACCTGTATTTTCTTCTGCGGAACACAGAAGAAGATATTTTGAAGAATGTCCATAAAATTTTTGTTCATACAATTGGGTCCAATGTTGTTTGGACCAATCTGACTCTACTTATGTTTACATGCACCCAAATAATCAGTTTTTAATCGTATTGATGGCTCAATCAGACTGAAAACCCTTCATGTAAACACCTCAATAAGTGAGAATGAGCTCATCCAAATGAAACTTCAGTTTTAAAGGGGTGGTTTAGACCTGCAATCATCCAATCAACAGGGAAAAAACTGCATGCAAATGCTTGAAACCAACTATTTTCTCAACCAGATTAAAAAAAATCCCAGTTAGGTCATTTGTATGTGTATGTACGTTTTACGTCATATTAATGAGCATATGTTTATATACACCTCATGTCTCATCAACTATTCAGTGGATGAGACTGAATATTTACTAAATATTTGCTAAAAAAAAAATATTTTGACATAAATGTCAGCTTTCTTTTTTGGTTATATAACATAAAGGCAAAAACAAGACAAAAGACAATTATACCTGCGGTGACATTATCGCTATGGTTTTCCCCAGGTTCTGAACGTGGCAACTGGGCACTACGCATGCATTCAAGTTTTGATGGATTATATGTAATCAATATGTAAACGAATATGTGAATCAGACTGCAACATTTAGGGTTCATTTAAATCAAAATTTCAGAATTCCAACTGACAAAAATTAGTGAATGTAAACACACCTATTGTATGGACCAAAAAAAAGCCTTTTTAAAACATCTTCTTTTGTGTTTCACAAAAGAAATAAAGTTATACTGCTTTGGAATTACATGAAGGCAAGTAAATGATGACAGGATGTTTTTGGGTGAACTATCCCTTTAACTAAATGAAGCAGTGTGTGTATTTTTGGAATGATGACTTCACTTATGGAATTGTGGTAAAATTGATTTAGACTCTTAAAACAAGTGCCAATCATCTCTCATAGCTGATGGAGAGCTGAGTGTATTTGAGAGAGAGAGAGAGAGAGAGAGAGAGAGAGAGAAAGAGAGCATAGCCAGAGCCCACAAACTGATTAAAAATATGAAAAGGTACAGACTCAGTGACCACAGCCTGGCTATAGAGAAAGTCAGATAGTCAGATACAGACAGAACTGGCTGCACAGAAAGAGCAGGTTATACCTGTACTGTAGCCAAGGAGTAATAGAAACAGAGCTACACTTTTTACCACCTGCCCTAACTATAATGAAATATGAAAACACTTCTTTCCCAAATTTGAAATTATTTGTCCCAACTTCAAAAGGCTGGAGAATGATGCACATAAGCTCAATAATTAGTTGGTGAAAAAAGAGACTGCATTTCACTAGTGGCAAGGTACATCAATGCCTGCCACAAAAAAGAGGGAAGAGTTGACCAAACAGTGATGCACCTATGTTCTCTCTGTCTCACACACACACACACACACACACACACACACACACACACACACACACACACACACACACACATATGCAAACATACACACCACACATATTCATATATTGTACTTTTTGTTCTGTTTTTCTGTTCATTATACAATTGGTTCTCATTTTTATTTGTCCTGCTCATGTAAATGCTTTGGCAATACAATGTACAATTTGTCATGTCAATGAAGTGCAGTTGACTTGAATTGAACTGAGAGAGAGTGAGAGAGAGAGAGAGAGAGAGAGAGAGAGAGAGAGAGAGAGAGAGAGAGAGAGAGAGAGAGAGAGGGAAGGGGGTGGATTATTCCTGAGGGTGTGAGACCAACAGCAATTTGAAGGTCACCTCCAGTCAGCTTAAAGAGAGACCAACCCTCCATCCATCACTTCAAATGGCTGTGGACACTTCACTGATGGACAAGAGAGAGAGGGATGCACTCAGACAGAGGGATTAAAATCCTTCCCATGATCCCAAAAACAAACCTCGACAAGCAGTTCATTTTCTTTGTGCCTGGTATTATGCCACCAACTGCTTGTATCCTTGTTTCAATCAGCTCTTGGACGCAAAACAAATAGTCGGACACGGCTCCCATCGCATGCTAGCAGCGGCTTATTGCGTGCAAATCCTTTTCCCAACCCGCCAAAGACTTCCCCTATGTAATACCTGTAACATGTCAAATCTGTGGTTGCACAACTTCCGAGTCAGCAACTATGGAAACACAAACTGAGACTCGAGGGACACGATTTCATTAGGACTCCACTCACCTACGAAAGTACCCCAACCAGACTCCTATCGGCCAATCATGCCACTCTCCGTGAGCGATTACAAGCATCATTTACACACAATGACGTTTCACCTAATGTAGACTTTGTAAGACAGAATGTTTTCTGTGTATTTTCATTTGTCCACACTTCTCTGCTTCTATCTGACATAATTAGACTTGCAGATGGAGGAAAACACACAAAGACACACAACATACACAAAACACCTACTACTGTCAACTGCATAATGCCCTTTAGGGCTTGTGCTGGTTGCCACTGAAAATCTTACATTCATTGATCTCGTTCACCCATTTTTTATGTATTGTTTTATTATATTTTGCAAATGCAGCTGGCAATAAATGCTGTCCAAGTAAGTATGTCAGATTTTCCTGTCCTGTGCTCCCTTGACAGGCTTCATGTTCCTGTCAATCTCACACAAACATAAATACGCTCCCATTCATAGTGTCCATCCATCTACCCTACTGACACAATAAAACTAGAGAAGAACACAAACTAGAGCCTGGACAACACACAGTGGGATTTACAACACAAGAACCAAGCATAACCTCAGCAATTCACCGCCTACAGCAATATTTTCTTTGATAGTCTGCTTGTCCTGACCTGTTGGCTCACTGCGAGTGTCAGTCCTCACTGTTCAGCACACGCTCACTGTGTATCAAGACATTTTTTTTTAGTCAGGGCTGTTCTAGTTTTATAATGCTTAAGGGCCAAAACATAATCAAACACATGAACACAAATGCTTCTACTGTATCTACGCAAACTTTGATTACTTGCAGAGCATAAACAGCCTTCTTTTAAATGTCATGGGGTAGAAATATTAGGGGATGCATGATCTATTGGTTCTATATTGGTTATTGATATCAGCCAGTATTGCATTTTTTAATTTTTTTTTTTTTTTTGGTGCGTGCTGATTTAATGTTTTAACAATTATATTACTTTTGCCGAGATCTAACACTCACCTAAAGTTAATTTAAAATTTAAAAACACTAATAATTTAAAAGCACTGTTAAATGTAATCTTTAGCAAATCACAAAATGAATATCAAATTTATGTAAATAATGTAGCATTTAATGCATGATTTTAGTTTCTTTGTAGTTTCATTTTTCATTCAAGCAAAATAGTATTGAATTGAATAAATGTCTAAAAATTGAATAAATGTTTAAAAATACTTTTTGAGGCCACTGTGTGTATAGTGAGCACCCACATAGAGATCAGGTATGTTTCAACATTTAATCTCAAATCTATATGCAGACATGCTCCACTGACAGCAAAGTGCCTTTTTTTATTTCCTTCCCAAGTCCACTCAAGGAGAAATAATGTCTGGATGGTATGAACACCATCAGATGAAACCCAATCAAAGCTCTTTCCCACATGCAGCTATCTCTGTCTCATTGCTGTCAAGACAGGATGGAAGAAAGAACTGTTCAAACTATATCTAGCCACATGGAAATGTCACCATTCAAACCGTTTCTTCCATTTGATGCATCTGTATGTATGAATGCGGACAATTTTTTCATTTGGCTTTGAGGCTTGAGAGTGGGCGGAGCATGGAAAACATGTCACGGCACATGAGACAACTTCACACCAAAATGACCTACATTTGGATAATGGATTTAGAGGGTTGAGTGAGGGCATTGTGAATTATGCACGCACATACATGAGCACACAACTTCCCCATCTGTAGGAATCTAGTCCTGAAGTTTCTCCATTTGGCAGACTCTAAAGGATCGCAACTGGGGGCAACAGCACAACATCCCTTCGGTCTGAGAATGATGGGCATTCAAGACTCAAGGAGCTGGAGAATGGAGCGAGCCAACACTCAGAAGCCAACAGTTCATCATATCTTTGAAAATGAAAACAGCTCTGATTTATGAGCACAGACCACTGAATCATTTCATGCTAAGTGAATATGCATACTTGCAAACCAAAAATTTTGACAAGACAAGTCTGATTACTAAAACAGGCATCTTGCTTCACTTAAAGCAGTTAAATATCTGATATAATGAAGTTGGGAGTCACTGAGTGATAAAGGAATATTCTGTTTTAATCTTTATTGACAGCATCTTCCCATGATCACCAGAGAAAATAATTTCGACTTTATAAAAACAAACAAAAACTTTTTTTTGCTAACACTAGTTGTAACACACTTACAATAGATGTCTAAGGGGCAAGCATTTCAGAAGGTTTTAAACTTAAATTACTCTTTTAAAATGTGTGTAATTTAATATGTAAAATTGCCTACATTGTTTTAAGGTGGGTTTTAAAGTCATCATGAAATCAAAATAGACCCTATTTACTTTGTTAGCGCATATTACTAGTCTATTGGTGAACAATTAATCCGTTCAAGTTCATACAAAATCGGATTTAATCTAAATCTGAAAAGTTACTTCCGGTCTGGGTTTATAGGGGTTTCAATTTTAGATGCAAAATTTATGGGAGGAGAGTATTTAAATGAATCACGCGAGATGATTTACTAAGGTTTGCGCTAGTCAATTTACTGGTATTTGTGCTATTATTTACCGCCCAAAAAAACATGTCCAGACGCTAATTTGCACTGCTCTTGGTAGATTGTGTTGGTCGTTATGGAAATGATCCGGCTGCTTCTGTGTTCTTTAATTTGCACGTCCTCTGTAGATCACACGCAGAAATTTCCACTCCCATCGGCGCTTTTTTTGGAATTGCGCTCTCACGCTAATTTGCCATGTTTAGTAAATCTGGCCCTTATTTGTTTGTACAAACTCTGGGATGAGTTAAAATTATTTCTTGTGGTATGTTGTCGATAACTTGCATTTAACCAGGAAAATCCCTTTCATTCATTATGGTTGTATTCTTATCAAGTATTTTCAGACTTTGAATTAGGTGGCCTCTCTTTCTCTCTCTGCATTTGTTTATCTAGCTGTTCTGCAGTCAACATTGCCTACTCTTCTCCCCGTGTCCATTAGTGAGCATGTGATTAGCATTCCAGCAAAACTCCCTTAACGAGCCCTAGTCTGAGCACACAAACACTCGCATAACTAAACACCACATATACAAGCACATAAACACAAAATGTATTTCAGATACACAAGTTCAGTCTTTTCAGCAGCCAGTCAGGACAAGGGAATGGTCCATTTCCTAACCCATAACGCAGAGTTAAATGAGCATGCCCAGTGCAGGACTGCTGAGAGATAGTGAAGTGATGATGATACGGAAACTCACATCATCATGTCTTGTTCTTAATACTGCTGCAGACAGCTCACACGGCCCCAACGACCCTCCTCTAGTTTGACCAGTACTAGAGTAAAACCAGGCCAAGAAAGGTTTGTAATCGTGCCGAACCAAGCTCAAGTGGAAATATAACCGGGACCACTCCTTACCATTCGGCCCTATGGTGGAAAAGTGGCTTTGGAGAAGTTTCCACCGTTCTTCCATGAATTTCGGCTGTCTCAATTGCTTTCGACCCGTCATGTAATGACTGACTCGATAATGGTGACATCAGATTTCTGTTTGGACCGTACCATCTGTTTTAGGGCTCATTGTTCATATAAAAAACTCACTCGATTGTTGTAACATTTGCAAAAGGAGTGTTTGGACAGCCAAAACAAAATACTTTTACACAGTACTATATATACACTCTAAAAATATTGGGTTGAAAATGGACAAACCCAGCATTCTAAAAAAAATGCTTGGTTAAAAACAACCCAAGTTGGGTTGAAAATGGACCAACCCTGGGTTGTTTTAACCGAGCGGTTGGGTTAAATGTTTGCCCAACCAGCTGGGTAGTTTTATTTAACACAAATTACTATATGGCTGGCTTAAAATGAATCCAAAATTAAAAATCAGACATATAATTTCTAGAGGCAACTGTAATAATCAAAAGGTGAACATTTATTAATAAGCAATTTAATAAATGTTTATTGTTTAATTATTATTCATTACATTTATTAATAAATGTTCATTTATTAAACATATTAATAAATGTTCATTTATTAAACATATTAATAAATGTTCATTTATTAAACATATTAATAAATGTTCATTTCCAACATATTTTGGGTTTATTTTACACAAGCAATATAGTAATTTTTAAGCTATAGTTGGGTTAAACAAAACTACCCGGAAGGTTGGGCAAACATTTAACCCAACCGTTGGGTTAAAACAACCTAATCGCTGAGTTCGTCCATTTTCAACCCAACTTGGCTTGTTTTTAGCCGAGCAGCTCAGTTGTTTTAACCCAGCGAATGGGTTAAATGTTTGCCTAACCTGCTGGGTAGTTTTATTTAAATCAACTATTGTTTAAAAATTACTGTATTGCTTGCTTAAAATGAACCCAAAGTATATTGGAAATCAACATTTATTAATGTGTTTAATAAATGAACATATATTAATAAGTTTAATTCATAATAATTAAACAATAAACATTTATTAAATTGCTTATTAATTGCCTCTAGTAATTATGTCTGATTTTGGGTTCAGACATATAGTAATGTTTAAACAATAGTTGGGTTAAATAAAACTACCCAGCAGGTTGGGCAAACATTTAACCCAAAAGTTGGGTTAAAACAACCCAATCGCTGGGTTTGTCCATTTTCAACCCAACTTGGGTTGTTTTTAACCCAGAATTTTGTACAATAGGCTACTGTTCAAAAGTTTGGGGCTATGAAGACTTAATCAAATTGTTATCTTGACCACCTCAAGTAGATTCACAGTAGATTCAAATGATATGATGAGTGTCATTTCCCCAAATCTATTCAGCTTTATTTCATCTCAGGGTAGGTCATCTTCCCAGTGTTTGTGTTTGTTCTGCACTGCTGTTTTCTGCTTTGTCCACAGATGAGCAATGAATGACCTCTGAGCAGTAATCCAGCAGAGGAAGATTTCCCTGTGGGCTTCGTCCTAGATAATCGAAGTTCTGCAAGGCTGTCTGATTCCCTCCATGAGAACAGGAGATAAAATCCTGATAGGGAGCCATGTGATGGGAGGAAGTTCTGTGAGCCAAACCCAATGCTCAGGTCCAAAGTGAAGCTCGGCTTATGATTGAAGTGGATAAATGAAAAAACATGATCAATAATGATATCATGCGAAGGTTGTATGTGCAGAGAAACAGATGATCTGAGCTCACACAAGGGTGGGCGGATGATCAAAATCATAAATCGCATAATGTTATATCACGGTAATTGAATATATCACAATATAGCTATTTCAGCTGGAAAGTCAAAAAAGGTATTTAAAAAAAAACATGCATTTTTATTGGAGAAGTGAATCTAGTAAATAAAATACTTCTTAACTGATTATTTTCCATTTTAACAATATTGCATTGATATCTATTATCCAATTTTTTATATAATAACAGTATATAATAATACAACCATTTTAATGTATACAATATATATATATAAATATATATATATATATATATATATATATAGAGAGAGAGAGAGAGAGAGAGAGAGAGAGAGAGAGAGAGAGAGAGAGAGCTGATTCCCAAGATTCTTTCTTGTTCAATCACAATACATTTTTTCAAAGATCCACTTGGGATCTCGGTACAATCGAGAGACTATCAAGAGTGATGACAGTTTTGTAGCACACAGACAGTGTTTCAGAGATCTCGCCAATCCATGGCCAATAAATATTTACAACCCATTTATTTCATCACATACACACATGACAGAGTATAAAACGGCCAGCTCAGCGAGCTGGAAGAGGAAACACGGAGGACACCAGAACAATACCTCTTCCCAGCTGGTGCCACCACCAGAACCATCAGTGTGTCAACGGCAAACGGATGTATGTGTGTGTGTGTGAGACAGCCTTAGCACCTTCACTGACAAACACATCAGTCAGACCTAAAGCACATCCTAACACACACCATCAATCTGCCAACAAACAGACATTAGAACACACACCGGTCAGTCAGCAAACACAGTTCAAAGGCTGTATACTGCTGGTGAGAAGGACTGCTTGCTAAACAGAGGAGAAAAAGACTGGTCAGCTACACAAAACCTCTGATAGAGACCTGTCCTATTTATAAAAAACTAAGAGCTATTAAAGTATGTTTTAAATAGTACTACATTATGGGGACTTTCAATTCAGTCCCACCATGCTTTAGTACCCAGGTGAAAAAAAGTACACTTCTCTAATGTACTTAAAGTGCTCTATTTTCACCCCTATTTCACTAATTTTGTACTTAATATACTAAAAATTCTTCTTTAGTACTTCTTAAGATCATCTTAAGAGCATCTAAGTGTTCTCAACTGTGCTATTTTGAGACAGCATGAAATATGAACTAAAATGTGCTTTTAATATACTATCTCTGTATTTTAAAAAATATATTTAGTTACCATTTGTAGTACACTATGGATTCAAATGTACTATAAGTAGTATCTAAATACATTTTTTTAAATACAGAGATAGTATATTACATTTATTTGATAAAGAATATAGTAAAAACAGCAATACTGTGAAATATTATTACAATTTAAAAGAACTTCTATTTGAATATATTTTAAAATTTTATTTATTCCTGTGATGGCAAAGCTGAATATTCAGCATGATTACTCCAGTCTTCAGTGTCACATGATCCTTCGGAAAATTAAAATATGCTGATTTGGTGCTCAAGAAACATTTCTTGTTATTATAAAATGTTGAAAACAGTTGTGCTGCTTCAAATTTTTGTGGAAACCGAAATACACTACTATTCAAATGTTTGGGGTAAGTAACTACCTTTATTTGGAAAGGACACATTAAATTAATCATGTCAGGTAAGACAGTTAAAAGACAAATAAATGCTTTTCTTTTGAAAAAATCCTGAAAAAGATTGCGCAAAAATGCTTTTCAACATTGATAATAATAAAGAACCAGAATCAGAATATTAGAATTATTTCTGAAGGATCATTTGACAAAAGACTGGAGTTTATATATACATAAATGAAAACCCTGGCTCTAATGTATTTAATGAAATCTAACTCATTAGCGAGTCAAGGTGAGGGTAATTAATGATTAATTTGTTGGATAATTATATTTAGTGTGAAACCATAAGTTAAATCCATCATAAAAAGTGGCAGAGGGAGGATATATGCTGTGAAAGATTGAGTAATGCTCATTTCATTTTCACTCAGTGCCGCTTTCCTGCCTGAGGAGGATCCTTTAAGACATACCACCGTGTGGAAACAACACTGCTCTACAGTGCATCACATGTGAGCGTATGTGGGCTGCTGTATCCAACCAATTTCAGAGCAATATCTTCTGCAGTGTGATCATATAGGTACAAATAATATCAGAGTACAGCATCACTGAAACCAAATGCTGAAGTGGGATGATATTTTGTTATGAAGCTTTATGGAAGTATAGGAGAATAAGCCAACAAGGACAGATATACAGACATCTAAGCTAAGCAATAACCAAAAACAGCATTCATAACTGCTTCATAACTAACTGGTTAGTCATGAAAGCTGGACTCAGGTAACTCTTCTTTTGCAATCAAATTTTTTCAGCATGAGAATGTCAAGTTAAAAATAGATGTTTTTAAAAGCAAGAATGCAAGTTGTGTGCCCCTAACTCTTCTTTCTGTCTATCTGTTTATCTCTGGACATCTACCAATGCCATAGCCGAGGCAATCTCTTTTTTTCTACACTCTGACAAGGCTTTCAAAAAATGCCCACAGCCCAATTACTATAAACATCTTTCGCAGAGTAAATATTTTCCAGATTATCCTCTTTTACCGTGTTGCCTGCTAGTACTAATGCTGCAATTTTCACATTAACCTTTCCAACTATGACAGCTGCACCACTCATGTTATCTCTGGAAAGATAGCAATAAGATGCTCTGAGTATGTACTACTCAAATACAAAAAAATAATAAAAAGAGAGAAAAAAAAAAAAAAAAAAGTAGACCAAAAGTGGGATTGTGCTTTGGGAAGCAGATATGTGAAACAGGAAACTGTTCTATGACACAACAGCTATCCTGAGCGATGGGGTGAAGCCTGTGGCATTAGGGGCTCTTCTGGACGATGAAATGATCGAGTGCCGAGGTGCCTGTGTATATTAGCAGCACAGTGGCTGTTGACATGACAGCAGTCCAGCCCAGACTCACTTTGGCTTCTGGGAGTTTCCAGGCCCAGAGCTCCCGGACACAGTCTGGAAAAGAAAAGAATTGGGGGAGAGAGCGAAAGTGAGAAAGAGAGGAAAGGAAGCCTGCATTCCAGTGTGGTGGTCCAAAAGTCTGCAAAATAGCTTTCCAACTAAATTTAGGCACAGAACCTACACACAACATTACGCTAACATTTCACAAATGTTCAATAGATACTGTTTTGCAGTAGGTTTTAGAGAAAGTGTCAAAGAAATTATGCACAATAATAAACAACTGATGTCTCAAAGGTTGTTTATCCACTCAAAGAGTATGAAAACGAATACTGGAATTTTGGAACACCTGGTACAACCATCATATCAACAAAGCTTTGAATCTCTTTCTCTCTCATACAAACAAATCCCACAGTCTCTCATATTGCTCGACTCTCTTCTTCTCCATAATCCCGCTTCATATTTCTCCTACCCGTACTCCTCTCTTAATGTCTTTCTATGTTTCTCATCTCATCCTCTATCTTTTACTCTCCATTTCTATCTAATCCATTATTTTCTTCTTCATCTTCCTCAACCCCATCCCCCTCTTTTTCCTCATAAGCTGGGGAATGGTCTGTGAATGAGCAGTAAATTGCTTGCCCTCCCAGTTCAAACCTAATTCACATGGCAGTTGAACAGATTACCTGCCCAGTCAACAGGGCAAAGGGGCACAGGACAAGAGCAGAAGCTTTTCCTCGGACTCAACGCGGATTGGTTCATCTGTCCATCAACAGTCCCACATACTCACATTAATATTCATCTTCTTAATGCATATCAGTCTGACCAACCCAAGTTCAAAAAGATTTTTTGCTTAAAATGTGACCAACAATAAGTTTTCCAGACTTTCTGGTCTGATCCAGAGCAGACTTCCAGGAGTCCCTCAGCTATGTTGCTAAATTCAGACACGAGGATGAATGCAGGTAGGGGGCCCAGATGGCAAACCTTTCATGTCATGAGGAACAAGGCCTTCAAGTGTTCAAGTGTTCTGCAATCGGCCACATTGGTTACCTTCATTTGTTGCCAAGTCTAGCAATGATCCATGAGCCACAGGGAACAACACAGGGCCTCCACCTGCTACGTAAATTAAAGATCTTGATAAATGCTGCCTGAAACACATAATTTTTCTGCTTCAGTGGATAGCAAGATCTTCTGGCCACCTGTACTGACGCACATCTATGTAGTCAACAGAGCATGAACATGCTACTTATCACCTCAGAAGATAATTCAATCAGCTCTGTGCAATACAATCGCAGACCTAAGAGACTGTAATTTGAAAAATGTCCACTGCATCAAACACATCCCTCCAAGGTACTTACTGTGGAACTGAAGTCCACCTTTGGCCCCAAACCAGTCTCACATTAGCACACATGAACAACTCTAATAAAGATGCATTAGATAAAGTAGATGAAGATGCATTAGAGAGAAAAACTAGGTTGTGAGAATATGAATGTCCAGCAGGTATATCTATAAAAGCCTGCTGTGGTTCATTAATGCTAACTGATGAGTTTGCAGTGGTTGTCTGGAAGCGTTCCGGAGATCATGCTGGGATTCTTATACAGGAAGTACAGCATTCCTATAGCACATAAACTGTGTAATAGCTACTCCCTCCTGAGACTAGTACAATAACACACACACACACAAGGACCATATAAAGGAAGAAAAACTCATATAAACTGCTTATATGTACATAATCAAGAAATGGATACCTATAGAAGCCCCTTTCCATCTAAAATATATAGCAGGTAATTGTGAGATAAAAATTAAAACACAAAATTAAGTCATTTCAAGATGCAAAGTCACAATGAAAAAAGAAAAACACAACTATAATAAACAGTCACTACTGCGGGAATTAAAGTCGCAATTATGAGAAGCATATAGCAGCTTTGAGATATTGAGTCACAATGCAAAACAGTCACATTTTGAGATAAAAGGTTGCAATTAATCAATAACACTGCAAGATATAAAGTGACAACTGAGAGATAAAAAGATTTTACTAGAGGTTCTGACAAAATGTTAATAGTTGCAGTTTATTTACAAAATATTTGAATGAATGATTCAATGACTCACTCATAAAGACTTTACTTGTTTCATTAATGAATGAATCAGCATTTTTGAACAAATCTCTTGAATGAAAGATTTAATGACAAATACATTTTTTAACAGTCACTGGTATAACAATGTAATTGATACAATCTTTATTTGAAGGGTCAAGTTACTTTAGAAAAGGTGTTTACTCTATTTTGATCGCTACCATAGACATTAGTGTTTACATACGAACGATAAACTTTTATCCCAGTGCTTTTGTGATAATTACAATCATTGTAACAACAAGAATAATGATACTGTGTCTGTGTGGTTGAAAAGACTGTGAAGCTGTTTCATACCTAAACTTGACAACTGCTCTCTTTGGGTCAGCGGCAGTGCCGCACAGATTTGAATGTTCGCTGAAATCACTGTAATCGTCTATTAAATCGGTTTAATAGACATAGCCATTTAGCAATAAGATCACATGGGTGTGAATCGAGATTGCGATCTTTTTAACGATTAAACGTGCTGCTCTACTGACAACCGAGAGATTTGAAGATGTAATGAAGCTGAAATTGTATTATAGTTGCAGATACAATTTCTTTACTCTGAGGCAGAAATGGGTTTCCATAGATCCCAAATTGAGTGTGTTAACATGCACGTTCTAAACCCGATTATGCTTATTAAGCTGAAAATGCACGCGATCATGTAAACACATTAACCTGTTTTCCTTTATCAGAGTAAGGTCATAAATAGCTTAAGCAAAAACCGATTGCCACAGATAGATTTTTGCCCCTTACGGCAATTTCGCCCAGCGTATAATGTGTGATATGTGACAGGAACTCATGCTTACGGCAGATTTAAGCACATCCAGACAGAGTGAGCATTTTGTAGTAAGGGAGGAAGAAATACATTGCAAACTCAGACTCTTTCTTGACCGAAAAAGTGCTCTCACCTCAAGCTGAAGAAGAAATACAGTAAATGCTACATCTGTAACTGCATGAGAGGATAATATATGAGCCATAAGTTTCCCGCTGACATGTTGCAATACTCTTCTTCGGTTTTGAATGCTGTATTTAACATCATAACTGACATAACATGTGAAATACTCAAGAGTCAGATTATTAAATTTTGACGTCACTACCGGGAAATAACCTGATTTTAATAAAGTCTTGTAAATGTTGTTTACTTGCGTTGTCGGGTTATTGGTTTGCATGTAAACCCGGGCAACGAGTTATTTCAATAAGCTGATGTTATCAGTGTAGTGGTGTGCATGTAAACATGCTCATTGTTGATCATAAAAGTGGAAACATATATACATTGTCTTTCAAATCAGAGAGGAAGTGAATATTATAAATGTGCTGTGTTTGGCAATGTACTGTATGTGAGCTGTAATGGGACTGTGATTAAGGAACCAATGATAATCTCCAAACAGTGGCACAAAAGCAAGATACCAGCTGTCACTGGCCACTCTATGAAACCAAGATCTGCAAATTCCTACGAGAGATCGAAAGCCAATCTTCAAAATCAATTTTCTTTCACATCAAGCTTCTTTGTTGCCCACAAATGACTTTTTTTTTTACCGTAAAGCTGCAGTAATAACGTGCAACGTCCCTTTGTTAACCTTCTGCAAACCATAGCCCACTGGCATCGGCATTAAAAAGGCAACAAGCGGCTTAAAGGTCGCCCATCTAGCAGAAAAATGGGAGATGCAACATTAGGTTAGCACCATGCTGCTGATGCAACTTAAATCCGGCACACTGCATTGATGAAGGAGAGGGACAACGGTCTGCAGAAAGGTCACAATATAGCAGCTGTGTGAAATGGAGTCACCCACTTCAAAACTGTCACTCGTTTTGTCTCGCTCTTTCCCATCACCTCCTCTCTCTCTCACCTTTCTGTCTTGTGCTCTAGCTCCCTAAATCCCCAATCACACCTCACAAGTTCCCATCATCGAAAAGGTCAACAGGAGCAAGAACACATCCGTGGCGACTTCCAATGAGACGCTTCCTCAAGGAAGACCATGCAAAGGTGATGGTGGAGGTCAAGCTGAATCAAAGAGGGCACCCCTAATCTATTCCAGCGCCAGAGTGAAATAAATTACATTAATTATGCATTATGTTAGCTGTTTGTCCAAGGGACCCTGATTATAATATCTTCAAGTGTGTTAGCATACACTGTACATTGCATGCCACTAAATGACCCCAAATAGTCCCAAAGGTCGGATGTAGAAACATGGATTGTAGTTAATATGCTGAGAAGATGATTAATCTGCTTGATCCATCAATTATGAAATTGAGTTGCTGCATTCCAAAGCATACATCCTGTACACTGTTGCTTTAATTTAGGGAATGCAACGTACAGTGCGGCAGTAACCTTCACGTGGATTAGCGGGACTTCAGCTAAAGATTACAGCCTCTTCATGCTGCTGCAGTGTGGCTTAGGCACATCAAATAAGAGGCATGCACTCGCATGTCAGCGCCAAACACTCACTCAAGCATGCTCATTAGCATTGAGAGTTCCCGTGTGCATATACAAGAAGATATTTTACATACACACTCATAAGGACACACATACACACACACACACGGCTGAGAGGATGTGATTGAGGTACTCTACACTCTCCCGTCCTTAATGAGGATCCAGACAAGGAGGTTCATTAAAACACAGGCGGATGCTGATGATGTCATACTCATGCCCTGTGGAGAGGTTCATAAGGACAGGACCAGTGTTGTTACTGTTAACTAAAATGAAAACTACTAATAAATACTGTAATGGTAAATAAATAACACTAAAAAATATCATTGGACCGGTCAAATGACAACTCCATAACTCTTCAGAGAAACACACTGTTGGGAAATAGGTTCAGTCAAGATTGCCAAACATTGATGGGATGGTGGTCTCATAAGATACGAATGGATGGTCAACATAAAGCATCTTCTATATTCTTCCTATCATTTCCCAGGCCTCGTGTGGTGTCTTTCTTTCCTCGTGTCTTCTTCATCTCTCTGTGTCTGTCACTGCCACCCTGCTTCTCTTTCATTGCTATCTTGTGTTTCTTCTTATAACTTTCATATAATTTTCTGGCAGTGGCTGTTACACTTGACTCTTCCGGCTCTCTAGTCTCATCTGTGTCTCTTTCTCTTCCATCCCCCTTTCCCTGGCTCCTGCTCTTTACCTCACTCTTTCACTTAATCATTCATCACTGCCAAGCCACAAGCTGCATTTCAGAGGCTGGTAAATCTGCAGATTGACTGGCCTTAGCTAAAAACTGGACTGGTATATAGCTAAATTGGACTGGGCTAGGATGGGGCTACTGAGTACAACTGGACTGGCCTTAGCTAATCTGGACTGAACTCTGCATGCTAAACTGAACATGACCGGGTTTAGCTAAACTGGACTAGGCTAGGCTTAGCAGAGTACGAATTGACTAGTTACAGCTAAACTGGACAGAGCATGCTAAACTGGACTGGCTTTAGCTAATCTGGACTGAACTCTGCATGCTAAATTGAACCTGACAAGGGTTAACTAAACTGGACTGGACTGGACTGAACTTAGCTGAGCTGATTTCCCTGTTGAAAAAAAAAACAGCGTATGTTTTGAAGCATGACAGCTGGTTTGAGTTGGTTTTTGCTGGTCCTTAGTTGGTCATGAGCTGGTTAAGCTGGTCAAGTGCTGGTCCTAAGCAACTAGCTCCAACTCAGGACCAGCTTAACCAGCTCAAACCAGCTGCCATGCTTTAAAACATACCTAACCAACATATGCTATTTTTTTTCAACAGGGTTTTCCTAGCTAAACTGGAACCAAACAAGACAGGCATACTAAATGAGCTGGACTGGTCTGGTCTGGGCTTATCTGAGTTGAATTGACTGAGTTTAGCTAAATGGACTAAGCTGGACTTAGCTGAGATAAACTGGACTGGGCACGCTAAACTATTCTGGACTGAACAATGCATGCTAAATTGAACCTGAATAGGTTTAGCTAAACTGGGCAAGACTGGTCTGGGCTTAGCAGGGTACAATTGGACTTTTCTTAGCTAAACTGGAACCAAACAAGACAGGCATACTAAACTGGACCTGACTGTATTTAGATGAGCTGGACTGGTCTGGGATTATCTGAGTTGAATTGACTGGGTTTAGCTAAAATGGACTGAGCTGGATTTGGCTAAGATAAACTGGACTGGGCATGCTTAACTAATCTAGACTGAACTCTGCATTCTAAAATGAACCTGACTAGGTTTAGCTAAACTGGACTGGACTGGGCTGGACTTAGCTGAGTATTCATTTGTGCTCCGAATCTTCATGAAGCAGTGTTTTGAAATCGGCCATCACTAAATATGTTTTTTTTTTTTTTTTTTTTTTTGCCGCACCAAAAATATTCTCGTCACTTTATAATATTAATATTGAACCACTGTACTCACATGAACCAATTTAAAATTGTTTTTAGTACCGTTATGGATCTTGAGAGAGGAAGTGTCATTGCTCCCTATGCAGGCCTCACGGAGCCATCGGATTTCAACTAAAATATCTTAATTTGTGTTCCGAAGATTAACGAAGGTCTTATGGGAGTGGAACGGCATGAGGGTGAGTAATAAATGACAGAATTTTCATTTTTGGGTGAACTAACCCTTTAACTGGACTATACTGGATTTAGCTCAACTGGACTGCTGGACTGAGTTTGGTCTTAGCTGAACTGGACTAGTCTAAGCAAATGTTTCTGTCAGGTTCACTTGTAGGTAGAGCTCCCTCCCCCATTCCCATCAAGCAAATACAGTCTAATCTCAGACAGCCCGGTGTGATTGATGGTGCTCCATTAATATGACCACCTCGCACATCAGCCAGTAGATTTACGACAGTGGAGACGGGACGATTTGGCACAGGCAGTGGCAAAAACACAGACACATGCACACAGCTACGCTCGTTCGCTCTTTCTATCTCCTTTTCACATTCACAGCTGCACTATAATGAGGATCCACATCA
Organism: Chanodichthys erythropterus; assembly: GCF_024489055.1. Taxonomy (NCBI): domain Eukaryota; kingdom Metazoa; phylum Chordata; class Actinopteri; order Cypriniformes; family Xenocyprididae; genus Chanodichthys; species Chanodichthys erythropterus. The sequence goes on along the minus strand of NC_090227.1, from coordinate 36,340,444 downwards.
GGATCCAGCGTCCATCGAGCTGCAAAACAAACACGCACAACACCATCTCTCTCTTTGTCTACAAACACAATCACTCAACACAAAACATGAGCACGAGGCAGGCATATTTTATACATACACACCCAATATAATCTCCATTCACAGATGCAAATACACACACACATATTCTCCCCTCCTCCCCCTCCTAATGCTGACGGAAGAGATTTACAGGGCAGTGGAACAAAAGAGTGGGTTACACCGAGTTCAAATCATCATATGGTGAAAAAGCCCTGCGTTTCATTAGCAACTCAGCACAGCCAAGCCACGTAGACACACATGCACACGACTTAAACAGCAGCATAAACAGAACTCTAGAGAGGGTCCTGTCTGTCTGATACACAAAAAACAAGATGTTACACTTTAAACACCCTGGGGTTAACAGGGGGAAGCTGTGACTTGGTTAGAGGAGACATGTTTACTGTGACTCTTTTAGGTCCCGTGAGGACCGGCATGTGTCCTCCCAACCAGCTGAGAGCGGTCGTCTGCAGGACAGTCAACGCCAGGGTGAGTAAAATGACACCGGCTTTTGAAATCATATGGGGCCTGCTTAGATTTCACACTGAGTATGTCCCCCGCTGCTGTAAATATAACAGCAAAAGAGCTCTGCAACACAAAAGCAAGCAAGCGTACACACGCACACACTGTTAAAAAGAAAGGAAACTAAAATGAAATACAAAAAGAAGCCATATAAACCTTTTGAGTGACAAAAGATGAAGGACCAAGAGAAACAGATGAAGAAGGAAAAATGGATGAAAAGCATGTGAAGCTATATTCACACAAACTACTCAGAGAGTATCTTTTTGGAGAGATCTGTTTGTTTGCCAGTCTGCAGACTTGCACATTATCACTGAAACCACAAATTCCACACGCTGCATTATTTTCCCACACTATATCAGAAAGAGACTCTTTACTATGTGATATTTATATATATATATATATATATATATATATATATATATATATATATATATATATATATATATATATATATATATATATAAGCATATGTGCAACAAATAGGATGGAGAATTGCAATTCGAATTTAAAGGAAGTAGAATGAAAATTAATTAAAAGAAATATATATGGTTAACAGGGCTTACAGACTGAGAGAATGATAGAACAATGGAAATATACAATGAACAATAGATAAACAGAATGAAGGATAGACAGGGACAGACAGAACACTCTTAAAAATAAAGGTTCCAAACTGTTTTTTGCAGCAATGCCATAGAAGGACAGCCATTTTGAATACCCCCAAAAATCCTTTCAGTGAACAGTTCCTAAAAGAACCATTTTTCTTAATGTGAAGAACGTTTTAAAAATCTAAAGAACCTTTTCCCACTAAAAAGAGTATTTTCTGGAATGGAAAGGTTCCATGGATGTTAATGGATCTCATCATAGAGCCATATATGCCAAAAAAAAGGACCTTTATTTTTAAGAGTGAAGAACCAACGTTAGATAATAGAATGATAGCAAATGGTAGAACCGCTGAGAGAAAGACAGATAAAACGATAGATAGATAAAACGACAGATAGACAGAATGACAGACAGATAGATAGATAGACTACTGAGTTCTGCTTACACAAACACACAAATCAACAGCAGCATGTTGCGATCGATAAAGATCAGCTGAAGAATGTGAGTGGTGTCCACCATAATTCAATTTTCATTTTACATACAACTGCCCGACTCCATACTAAAGACAACATACTGCTGAAAACACACACACAAAGCCTATAACACAATGTAATTTCCCCTTCATTTGTATTCTTATACAAAAATGTGTGCAACGTACCAAGACATAAACGAGAATGAGGAATTTTCACACTCTACACAAAAACTGCATACTGATGCATATGGTATTTACATCAGATGAATATGAAGAGCTGTTTGTCAAAAGACTCCTGAGGTGACATAAACGTTAATATTTACATTCATATTCATCATGTGTTCACCTGCTGCTGCTTCTAGCATTCATATTTTTCTCTTGAGCTGACAGCAATAAACTAATGAGCGTGTCAGCTGGCTTCTGGATTAAGATGCATCCGGTGTAAGAGTGTGTGTACTTGAGAAAAAACGTCCGTCCTTAATCACTAAAAACGGATAAAGATGCCTGCCGGGAGTGGCAAAGCAGGGGCCGCTGATGCGTGACTGCGTGTAGGCAAGAATGTCTATGAGATGAGACACTTACTATGCAAGGACAAGCATGAAGAGTGTGATTTCAGAGAGGGATTTATAGATGTATTCACAAGCACATGTCGCAATCCGCCTTTGGAGTCGTGCTTGTCCATGCATGGCATGTGTAGCATTATACGCTGTTTACTATGAGTTAAGCTGCCAATGAAACTCATATTTGAAAGGTTGGTGGCCTGTAGTTGCCAGGGCAACGCATACATAGCAAAAGGTCGTTATCGGGTGATTGAAATGCGACAGCTCACCTAAGCCAACATTATTAATATGTATGTGGAGTATCATCTATGACAAGCACCAAATGTCAGGCGTCTGAGAGTGATCTAGCAAGCTCGTTCCCTGCTGGCGTCGCATTTAACCTCTCGCGGCAGAACTCTGAGGGACGGCAGGGGGGAATAAGCACAGGCTTGCAGTCGTAGTGTGCGCACTCTGGGAGCCATCCAGGGGACGGGATAAAGATCTAAAGCCGAGGCAAATGACGTTAACAGCCAAACATTAATACCCATCAATATGTATGAAGCTGAGCATGTGTAGAACTCAAACTTATGAATTTATGTATTAAAGGAAGTATGTATGCATCTATACATGCTTGCAGAATTTAATATGCATGGAGATGTGTCTGGACACATGTTGGGAAAGGGTCAGTGGCACAGTGATTTTAATTTTTTTTAACTAAAAAATCATTTTTGGTAACTGAAATAATAAAATAAAATAATGAAATGAAACAATAAAAAAATAAATAAAATAATATAAAATGAATAATAAATAAAATAATGAAATAATGAATAAAATAAAAATAAATAAATAAAACAAAATAAAATGAATAATAATAAATAATAAAATAATTAAATTAAATTAAATTAAATTAAATAAAAATAAGAAAAAATAAAATATAAATATAAGATGAAAAACAAACTTGAAAAATGAAATTTAAGTAATAAAGTTACTGAAATTAAACTCAAAAATAAAACTATATAGAAATAATAATAAAAGATGACAATAAAAATTACACATAAAAAATATCAAATAATAATACAATAAAATAAATATTTTATTTTAAAGGTGCCCAAGAACTTCTTTTTACAAGATGTAATATAAGTCTAAGGTGTCCCCTGAATGTGTCTGTGAAGTTTCAGCTCAAAATACCCCATAGATTTTTTTGAATTCATTTTTTTAACTGCCTATTTTGGGGCATCATTACCTATGCACCGATATATAGGTTGCGGCCCCTTTAATTCCCGTGCTCCCCCTCCCCCGGAGCTCGCGCTTGCCTTGAACAGCATAAACACAGTTCACATAGCTAATCTTTACAAGATGTTTGTCATGCATGCTGCATGCATACATCGGATCATGTGAGTATTGTATTTATTTGTTTACATTTGATTCTGAATGAGTTTGATGGCATGCTCCGTGGCTAAAGCTAACATTACACACTGTTGGAGAGATTTATAAAGAATGAAGTTGTTTATGAATTATACAGACTGCAAGTGTTTAAAAATGAAAATAGCGACGGCTCTTGTCTCCGTGAATACAGTAAGAAACAATGGTAACTTTAACCACATTTAACAGTACATTAGCAACATGCTAACAAAACATTTTTAAAAAAATTCACAAATATCACTAAAAATATCATGGATCATGTCAGTTAATATTGCTCCATCTGCCATTTTTTGCTATTGTTCTTGCTTGCTTACCTAGTATGATGATTCAGCTGTGCACAGATCCAGACGTTCTGCCCTTGTCTAATGGCTTGAACATGAGCTGGCATATGCAAATATTGTTATGTTGAGATTCGCCTATTCTTCTGAGGTCTTAAACAAATGAGATTTATATAAGAAGGAGGAAACAATGGAGTTTGAATCTCAGTGTATGTCATTTTCATGTACTGAACTGAACTCTTGTTATTCAACTATGCCAATATAAATTCAATATTTAATTCTAGGACACCTTTAAATAGCCATTGACTACCATAGTAGAAACAAAAAAATACTATGGAAGTCAAAGGCTACCGTCAACTGTTACCAACATTTATTAAAATATCTTCTTTTGTGTTCAACAGAAGAAATAAACTAATACAGGTTTGGAACAACATGAGGGTGAATAAATGATGACAAAATTTTCATTTTTGGGTGAACTATCCCTTTAAGCCTTTACACTCGTTTGCTTTTCACTTCTCTGTGACATCTGTTGGTCTCAGGTAAACGGAATCACACTGGTTGCGTGGAAAACGAGCCACAAGACAAGCAAACCATACTCTCGTCTTCTTGGTAGAACAGCTGCTGTGATCAAGCTCGATCACCCCGGGCAAAAACAGCAATCTGGCTTCTGTTTGTTGAAAATGGCATGGGACATCAGTACTCATGCGATGCTGAATCTGAACAAACGCGATTCTTTCTAACTGCCATTGAGCGTTATCTTAAACAAAGAGTTAAACTGAGCAAGAGACTGTTTCGTCACTTGGATGGAGCGATTTTATTATTTATTCATAACATCAAGATGCCAGTTCTCCTAAAAACAGCAGTGGGAAAATAGGTAAGCTGCCAAGACATGCAAATTAACCTCATTCCTCCCACAGGGATCTGCAATGATGTTTTGCAGGGCTGCGCATCCTCCATAGCTCTTTATTAGTAATCCACCGACTTCTTCCACTTAACTTCAGCCATGAGGGCAAACATTAAATCTTGTTGCAGTATGTCGAAATGAGATGCCAAAAGAAGCAGGCAGGCGGAACACAGTTCTCACAGGTTGAGACTCGATGGAGAGCTTTTGGAAGAAACAAGTCCAGGATGCAAATACAGATCTTGCCTCAGGGTCAACCATGTTTAATTGTGAATATGCACAGTATTATTATTGATATCTGTTCATCAATTCTTGTACCACAGGTTAAGGCAAATAACACAAAGCATATTTCACAAATTAATCCTATTTTGTGACAGGAACAGTCGAATATGGAACAGTCAAATCTATTAAATACATTGCTCCAGGAGGCCATTTTACACTATCATAGCAAACATGGACAAATCTTAGAAAATGTCAAATTTGAATAAATGATTTACAAAACTAAAAAATAAAATAAAGCTGCAACAAGTTGGAAGGTGAAAGGTCATAACTGGTTCTTTACATACAAGTCACTCATAAAGAGATGGAACACTTTTTCAAAAGTTATTTTTTATAAAAAATATAATGTTATTAAAAAAATGCTTTTGTTTGGTTGGTTGTTTTAGGTAATTTAGGTAAATCCTGAATCAAATACTAAAAACGATAATGTTTTTTTGTTTTTGTTTTTTTCAAAAATTACCTGAATAGAAACGTGAGGTATGTACAGTAGTATGGAAACCTGTCATGAGGAAATTCCGCGTCCTATTTGTGCACTTATTTTTGAACAGCTCATGGACTCCGAGGTTGTGTGTCAAAACCTTGCGCTGCCCATTTAGACCGCATTTTTGGGCATCATTGGCACGCGCACCATTTCGGGCATCATTGGCACGCGCCTACGACGCCCAAAATGCTTTTAGAGGTAGACAGCTCACTCAGCTTTTGACACACAGCTCGTGTATTGTCTTGAGGGAACTACAAAAATTCAGTTCCACTACCGTCCCGAACAGCTGCTTTGTAGCAGCAAATGACCACAGTGTGCATCACCACAGCAATATACCAAGAGCAAGCTGACTATTCTTTCAGACCAGCATCTGTGTGTCCATTAGAATGCATTTAAGTCCCTATCAAGCAGTTCAGTAACTTTTCCACACCGCGATTAATCAGATTAGAGGTTATATTGAAGAACTTACCGGTACAGACATCTTGAGCTCCTTCTTTCAATCCACTACAGAGCTTGATGCTGATTTTAACGGATCAGTTTCTTCCCCTCTGACGGTTTTTCAGCAGAAAACATCAATTTGTGTTGTTAGGATGCTCTCGGAGTCCTTCTATTCCATGTTGTCTGTAGTAAGGGTGCTATCCGCGCCTCGATGGGGTGAGAAGTTTAATGTGAATGTTTCAGATGTGTCTCCGCTCCACCTCTCACGAGCAGCGCTGCGCAGTTTCAGCCCTCCTCTCCAGAGATCTGCTGCTGGGCAGGATAATAAAATGGTTGTTTAAATTAAAACGCTTCTCCTTTTTTTCTCGTTTTTTTGCTTCCGTACAGTAAGGAATGACCTGTCTTTGGTTTGCCTGTATTGCGGTAGTGTACACTGACACTTCATAGCACGGCTCGCGCTCTCTCTCGCTCTCTCTCCCTATGATGGAATCATCAAGTTCTGTTTAAAGGGATAGTGTCCTGTTACCTCACTGTGGACAAACACGGCATGGTTTATATTAATATACGCTGTTAACGGTAAAACGTGTTTACATTATTTGTATTTTCGTGCTACTGACCTGTTTATTGATCTTTATAATGTTTTACTGTCCCTTCTCTCACTGGAAAAACACCTTGTGCCTTACAAAAACACTTAAAGCAATTATACAAATGAATAGGCTACATATACATACATTTTCATGAGCATAATTCATTTTGTAGAGTAGAAAAGTCAGCATGAAACAGCTTTTATTAGGCTAGATGATTTCAGTGCACATCATTATTAAATAAATAAATAAATAAATAAAAATCATGTGCCCTCATAATATTTAATCAAAATAACTTCACCTCCCTCTTGCAATGACATCACTTCTACGAGAAGAGAATGACGTGTTTACTAGCGCAAGGGCGGGGCAACCCGTCACTCACATGAGATCACAGCAATAGCACAACCAATCAATTCCTGACAGATAAAATCAAGCCCCGCCCTTTATTTTTTACAGCACAATAGGGGGAAAAAAGACAATTTTCGTTTTATGCTGACTTTATTTACTAATGCCTTATCTCATGTGAGTCACAAGTTGTTCCAACCTTGCGCCGGAGAACGTCATCAGAGAAGAAAAGAGATGTCACTGGAAGTGGGAGAAGTTATTTTGATTACAAGGGCACATGAATTAAAAAATAATAATAATGTGCACAGATAAATCGTTTATAATAATACCTGCAATATTGCATAAAAACTAATAATTGTTAAAGGGTTAGTTCACCCAAAAATGAAAATTATGTAATTTCTCACTCACCCTCATGTTGCTCCTCACCTGTAAGACCTTTGTTCGTCTTCAGAACACAAATTAAGATTTTTTTTCAGTGAGACCTGCATTGCCAGCAATTTCATTTCCTCTTTCAATGCCCAGAAAGCTACTAAAAACATATTTAAAACAGTGCATGTGACTACAATGGTTCAACCTTAATATTATGAAGTGATAAGAATATTTTTTGTGCACCAAAAAAACAAAATAGCAACTTTATTCAACAATATTTAGTGACGGGTGATTTTAAAACACGCTTCATGAAGCTTCAAAGCTTTACAAATCTTTTGTTTCGAATCAGTGGTTCGGAGCACGTATCAAACTGCCAAAATCACTCTGAAGCACTGATTCGAAACAAAAGATTAGTAAAGCTTCATGAAGCAGTGTTTTGAAATCGCCCATCACTATGTTGTTGAAAAAAGTATTCTCGTTGCTTTATAATATTAAAGTCCCCGTGAACCAGACGTTGTAAACGACTTTTCTCCAGTGTTGTGACATATTTCCAAGTGAAACGGAATATTAAATAGAGGGCAGGTTTTTACTTTAGCGCTCATCCCCTCCATCTCTCGCTCATAGCAGACTAACGGTTGGAGGGGAGTGGTTTAAGCGTTTTCAACCCAAGCCGTCAAACTGACGTCATCAGAGAAGGAACAGCATTCTAGACCGGAAGTGACTTTTCAGATTTTGATTAAAGATTACCACGACAAACGGATTAATTTTTCAGCACAAGACTAGTAATATAAGCTAACAAAATAAATAGGGTTAGTTTTGATTTCATGATGACTTTAAGGTTGAACCACTGTACTCACATGAACTGTTTTACATAGGTTTTTAGTAGCTTTCTGGGCATTGAAAAAGGAAATGAAGAATTTTTTTAACATATCTTAATTTGTGTTCTGAAGATGAACGAAGGTCTTACGGGTGTGGAACGATATGAGGGTGAGTACTAAATGACTGAATTTTAATTTTTGGGTATACTATTCCTTTAATTTTGATTTCATGGTGACTTCAACGAATGCTTTGTCATTCAGATATCACTGCGACCATCCCTTTATTGTTGAACAAAAATGTGGTAACTATCTTTGGAAAATGTCTGAAATGTTCTGAAAGCCCTATTCACACTGTCAACGACAAATCCATCCTGAAGCATTTGCTGAACATATGCTTGGAAAAGCTACCATATCTGCAGAAATGAGAATGTCTATAGATATCTCTTTGACAACAACAACAACAACTACAACAACAAAAAAAAATAGATTAAGTATCTTAGGCCTATAAAAGTAGAAATTACCCATTAACATGATGAAACCAGCTGCAAACATTCTAGCATTTGACTTTACAAGAAACACCATTAATAATGCAGATTGGCCAAAAGATGCTGATACCAACAAAATGTTTGGCCTTTCAAATTAGCTGATGCTAGATGATGTTCTAGGGGTGGGGATACTAATAAAGATTAAGTATGTCTTCAAAAAAGGTTCAGATTAAACACCAAAAATCTTCTCATCTAATAAAACTCCCTTTAAGGAAAAAACAGTGCGTTATTTGGCAGACAGCAGATAGAAGTATGTGTTGTGGAGGACAATTAGTTTACAAGCAGTATCATTTCCAACGCTCTCACTGACAGCTATGCCATGAGCACTGTGAATGGCTTTTAATTATACGGGGCAGCTGCGTGAAGGAAGTCAAAGGTCCTCTTCTTATCTTCAAATGTCTGTTAAATTGGTGTCATGACACTCCCTCCCTTCATCTGCCAACATTAGCCAATGTTGAGAGGGATAAAATACAGGAAAGAAGACCTTCAGAAGGAAATCTTTTTGGTGGACTGCCAAACCAGTCCACTGTTACAAGGCTGAATTTGCTGCAAAGATGGAGAAAAAAAAACAAACTCTCTCATGGTCTGCAATTGGATATTATCCAAGAGCAAGTCCTTACAGAATCTGCGTGGGCAGAAACTGCAGATTTGGAACGCCCTTCATTTATCAAGTTCTATATATCCACCACCCTCTGCTCATTTATTAAAGGGTTAGTTCACCCAAAATGAAAATTCTGTCATTAATTATTCACCCTCATGTCGTTTTAAACTCTTCGTTCATCTTCGGAAGACAAATTATGATTTTTTTGATGAAATCCGAGAGCTTTCTGACCTCAGGTAGACTGCAACATTATTACCACTTTCAAGGCCCAGAAAGGTAGTAAAGACCTTGTTAAAATAGTCCATGTGACAAAAGTGGTTCATTCTACTTAATGTTATGAAGTGATAAGAATACAAAACGAACGGACTTTATATCTTCTCTTCTGTGTCATTCTCTTATGCGGTTTATGTTCAGCGCTTCCAGGTTCTACACTGTGGCCGAAACAAAGTCCCTTTAAGACAAGTCATTTCACTCGGCGGCCATCTTTGAAACGCCTCTCGGGCATCCTGGGCATCATGCAATCTCTTTGAATGGGGAAACATCAAATTCTCCAAAACTGTTCACCAACCTTGCGATTAAATTTCATATTTGAAATCATCAATGAAATCTAACAACAACCGGCTCATACATTTAGTTTCTAAACGCTCGAATCATGACAAAAAAAACTGTATTTTTCAGGCTGGATCAAGCTAATGCGCATGCGCAGACCTAAATGCGCGTCTCTTCGGAGGCGCGAGTCTGACTGTTTCTATAGAAACCTGTGATTCTAACGGCCGCTGAAGTGACGCGATGACTTTATCAGTCGGCGATTGGCTCCTATTTAGAAGGCGGGACTTATTCCGCCATATTGTGCGTTACACTTTCTCCCATTCAAAACAATACGAGTGACACGTCTTGTGTTATTCTATAGTCTTTGTCCGAAATCAATTAATTCTCTACAATATAGTGTGCGAAAAACAGTACGCCAACAGAGTCCGAATTCATAGTATTCGAAAAACAGTAGGCGAAAAGTCCCGGGATGACCTACTACTTTTGGCAAGATTCTGAAGTGCGCATTCGATGGACACTTTACTATCTCATGAGGCCACGGGAGTGGATTTATGAATGGAGGTGAAGCGACGTAACTGACGCTGGTAGGTCATGTGATAATGACAACATGGCAGATGTAGTACATCCGGATTACACTCATACTACCCACATTCATACTATATAAAACATACTTTTTTTAATGGTTGTGAAGTTCAAATTCAAATGCAGCATGTGTCGGGCTGCTCACGTGAACAGCGTCGGCCAATACTGAGCCGCCATTCTGACATAGAACCCGGAAGTGCCGCACTGTGTTTACTACCTGAACAGCGTCACTTCATAACGTTAAGGATGAACCACTGTAGTCACATGGACTATTTTAAGGAAGTCTTTACTACCTTTCTGGGCCTTGAAAGTGGTAATAACATGGCAGTATATCAGAGGCCAGAAAGCTTACGGATTTCATCAAAAATATCTTAATTTGTGTTCTGAAGATGAACGACATGAGGGTGAGTAATTTTTCAGTGAGCTAACCCTTGAAATATTTTTATAATTTGATTATGTGGTAGTCTCTTTTTAACACATTTTACTCATATTTTTCAGCAAAATCAGTGCCAAAAATGGCAACAACAACAAAAAACCCTGCATATTCCATCTAGGCCTACCCATTACTGATGAATTAGAGAAAAAAAACATGAAAAATATACAAGAATGTTTACAAATGTGCCTTAAAAAAATGCAGCACATCGTACTAACCTTAAAACCAATCCATATAAGTCAGCAAGCAATGTACTGAAAATATAAGGAGGACAGCATTTTATTGAAGCTTACAGAAAGGGAGTAAATACCCAGCAGTGTTTTAAAGCGCCTCTTAACTCTGGTGACCTGGAGGTAAGCGGCATTTGGAACATTTTAGCCAGCTGTTATTTTAGGTTCTCATCACAGTGATTGTTTATAATTGTCCTCTCAACAGCGCTGTCTATTTTTAAGGTTTCTGCCCCTGTTTGAAGTCATGCACTTGGTGACAGACAGATACACATGCCTGGAGGTAAAGTTTGTGCTATATATACGCTACAGGAATTCCGAGTGGACACCTAAGGCCCTGTAGCTCCATAAAGGTCTTTTTATATAGAACACTGTTGAGGGTTTACACCTCTTTAACAGCAATGGATCTGTCGGTTCATTCGATTGGATCCATTTTGTCCTGCTTGTCTGACTCTATAGTCAGTGCATTCAATCTAAATAATGCTAATAAATAAGAATTTTTACTAGTGTGAAATCACTCAAGATGTGAAGGTAGATAAGATGAAAGAGATGCAAGTACTTGAAATACAGAAAAGGAAAGAAGTCTTGTGAAGTGGAATTCAAAGTTAATGATAATGGCAGACAATTGCACAAGGAAAATCAGACTTGTGTCATCAACATGTCTAAGTGTAATGCAAGATGAAAGCGGTGGGAAAAAAATGGTAAAAGTGAAAGAAAGAAAGGGATGAAGGCATTATTTAGGAGCTAACATCAGTGTTCAGACCCAAGAGAAAGTAAAATGAGAAAATCAGGAGAGGACAGGTGCATTTGAATAAAGATGAGGACGACAGGCTACTCTCCACTCCTGAATACCATACACTTACCATTGACTTTGAGTGGAAGGGGGAGGACATGAATAAACATGAGTGTGGTTACCTCTCTAAACTCCCACTATGCCTAGAGTGTGTCTATATTCACGTGGACAGAGTGATATGTTTTATGTGCATGTTTAAAGGATTAGTTCATCCAAAAATGAAAATCATGCTCGCCCTCGGGTTGCTTTCAAGCTTCAAAAAGGACACAAAAGCATCATAAAAATATGAAATCTATTGCATGCTTACATTACAAGTCTTTTGAAGACTATACAAAAGCATTGTGCGAGGAACAGACTGAAATTTATGTCATTATTCATTGATAGTGTTCCCCTCTATTGAGCAGTTAATCACAGTCAGTGACTTGAACTTGGAACAGAATGAGAATCTGTCCAATTTGTAAACATCTTTCAGGATTTGTTAACTGGATTTATTGAAAAGGAATTTTCTCATGGAGCACAAAGGAGAACTAGGGCGAATATCATGATTTTCATTAAATAATATGTTGCTTTTTTGTCATGTTTGAGATTTTGCAGCCCTTGTCAAAAATGACATTGTTTTTCTCACATTCTCTATTTAAAAAACCTTTAAAAAACAATGATTTGTTGGAATCTGACAAAAAATGCCTGAGCTAGACCTGTTTGAAGTCGATAGAGTCAGCAAAGTCAATTTTGAGAAAAATTGAGTTAAAGTTTTCTGAGTGTTCCAAAACAAAATCACCTAGCAATCATACCTTAAGATACCACCGAATTTGGCACAAACCAAATCAAAACCCATATCTATAGGCAAAAAATTATTTTTTCCCAATTTTCTACAATTATTTGATTAACATTATTGAAACAGACAATCTATTTATTAAGACCTACTGTACCACACATATCTAATATAATGTTACACATGTTTTCCCCAACAGTTAACCAAGCGCTTATTTAAGACATAACAGATAATGTAACCCAATGAACAAAAATCATTTAAGTTCATTTTTTTCCTCATTAATGTACACACAGCACCCCCATATTGACAGAAAAACACAGAATTGTTGACATTTTTGCAGATTTATTAAAAAAGAAAAACTGAAATATCACATGGTCCTAAGTATTCAGACCCTTTGCTGTGACACTCATACATTTAACTCAGGTGCTGTCCATTTCTTCTGACTATCCTTGAGATGGTTCTACACCTTCATTTGAGTCCAGCTGTGTTTGATTATACTGATTGGATTTGATTAGGAAAGCCACACATCTGTCTATATAAGACCTTACAGCTCACAGTGCATGTCAGAGCAAATGAGAATCATGAGGTCAAAGGAACTGCCTGAAGTGCTCAGAGACAGTCTGAATACTTTCCGTACCTACTGTGTATATCGGAATTGTGCGCTCGGATCTGTCAGTCAGCACAAGTAAGATCGCTTTGTTTACATCAGCATGAGTTTGAAAATCACATTTCATTGGTTCAGACTCATGCCATCGAGAATTTGCTATGAATATTCACAAAGTTGGAATGCTGCACTTTAAAACAATACCAAACTAAACCAAAGCGCCCGGCAGAGAAAATCCATTTTTCATGGACAAAGCAAAGGTACTCCTCACAGAAAACGTACAAATAAAGATACTTTGAGATGATTACTTGCTATTTGGAGCATTGGGATCGCTAGACGAGGGCCTAATAAACCCATTTTTGAGAAAACATCAATTTCAACCACATTTTTTTGACATTTTTCACTTGTTTTCCCTGTTTCTGACTCATTTTGCCAACACGGATCACATATTTAAAAGAGTAGACAGGACATTTCACCTTTCGTTTTTCACAGAAGAAAGAAAGTGATACAAGTTTGAAAAGACATGAGGGTAAGTAAATAATGGCAGAACCGTTCCTTTAAGAGTATAACGATGCATGGAGTGTCTGCAGATTTCATATGCACTGTGATCTGATTGTTTCTATGCTCATGTATGTACAGTTATTTATTTCTAGAAGTCTACAATGAGCCAGTTTATTGGTGTGAAACACAAAGCTCACAGTGCTCAGCTTTGAGAACATTGATTAAGTGACGAAATATGCCAGTATCATTCAAATTCCCACCTGCAGAGTCTGATCTCTGCACAGGACAACATCAGAGCACAGCACAGCGACTCATCTCCATTTGGAAAATAAGCAATACAGCAGTGTGGCAGGGGACTGCTGTGGGGGTCAGCCATTATAGAAATCTGGATAGATGTGTGGAACATACTCAACATCTTTCAAAATGTTTGTCGAGCAGCAGGAAATGGCAGTAAACAAAGTTTGTGCCCACACAGGCCTAGGCACAGGGAGAGGGAAGATTAAATTATGTAAACAAGACCATTATCTTCAAGTGAAAGGATGAACAAGTTACCACCCATGCTATCAAAAGACCCAACATGGTTTTGAAAGTTATTGTTTTTAAAGAATTGACATAAAATACACACAGTACAGCAAAGAAGTCTGAAATATACATAATACATACTTATAAAGCTGTAATTGTTGATGTCATTAGAATGACACTACTAATATTCCTCAATTTACACTATTGTTCAAAAATGTGGGTATGTAATTAAAAAAAAAAAAAAAAAAAAACGCTCACTGAGGTTGCATTTATTTGATTAAACAGTAAAAACAGTAATTTTGTGAAATTTTATTACAATTTAAAATATCTATTTTCTATTTTAATATATTTTAAAATGTTATTTTTATTTCAGGAATGGTAAAGCTGTTTTTTCAGTCTTCAGCTTCACATGATTCTTCAGAAATCAGTTTAAAATGCTGTTTTTTTAGAATTAGTGCTCAATTGACATTTCTAATTATTATCAAGGTTAAAAACAGTTGTGCTGCTTATTTTTGTGGCACCCATGATACCGTTTATCAGGATACTGTTCGAAAGAACAGCATTTAGTTGAAATAAAAAATCTTTTCTAACTTTATAAATGTCTTTGAAGGGTTAGTTCACCCAAAAATGAAAATAATGTCATTAATTACTCACTCTCATGTGGTTCCACACCCATAAGGCCTTCATTCATCTTCAGAGCACAAAATAAGATATTTTTGATTAAATCTGATGGCTCAGTGAGGCCTTCGAAAAGCTCAGAGGAAGTGTTTTGAAATCGCCCATCACTATATTGTTGAAAAGTCGTTTTGTGTTTTTGGCACACAAAAAGTATTCTCGTCGCTTTATAATATTAATGTAGAACTACTGAACTCGTATGAACTGATTTAAATACGTTTTTAGTACCTTTATGGACGTTGAGAGAGAAAAGAGGCCTCGCTGAACCATTGGATTTAATCAAAAATATCTTAATTTGTGTTCCGAAGATAAATAAGGGCCTTACAGGCGTGGAACGACATGAGGGTGAGTAATGACATTATTTTCATTTTTGGGTGAACTAACCCTTTAATGTCACTTTTGATCAATTTAATGTATCTTTGCTAAATAAAAGTGTTTTTTAAAAAGTAAAATCTTACTCAAATTTTTGTTGTCCCATTTAGGGCAAAACGGTATTAAAAGTTCTAGCATATTATTACAGATTTGTAAAGGGGAAGGATTCATGCTTGACTCACTCTTGATTCAGAGATGCGTGACTTAAACCCTGCTGATCCCTTTCCTAGATGTTATAAAAAAAATAAAAATAAAAAAAAATAGTCCAAACAGTGGTGGGGGTGGAGCGCAGAGCACCAAGGGGGGCATAAGCTAGCAAAGAAGGATGGGGAAAAGGAAAGCCAACCCTTAGGGAGGAGGTGGAGCCATTAATTAGTAGGTCAAAGTAATTAACAGCAAGACACGGTTCATTTAAAAAGAAAGTGTCCGAACAAAATGACATGATTTATTTCTGTCAAACAGTGAAACACGATTAAAATGACGGCAGGGTAATTACCAAACAACCACTCTTAGCAAAATAAATTCAAAACCGTAATAAGTATACATGGAAAAAAACAGAAACAACTGCACCCTTCCATTTAACCATCAAATACGAGAACAATGTTCCAGAATGCAGTAGACAGTATCACTATAGGATGCAATATTGGCCATTTATATTGCGAAAAGCCTCAATGTCAGAACAAAGATATGAATTATGCAAAATAATTCGAAAACTCTTATCTTGATGAGGTTTTCTTCCTCATTAATGTCACTCTCAATGAATGGTTAGGTGTGTCTGATGTACTTCAGCGGATTGTAAAATGGGGTTTCTGAGGAAAAGTCCTTGAGAAGACAAACATCTTGAGCGGTTTCTCTTTCATGTTGAAGAAGACATGCAATTCTGGACAAAGGAACTGTGGAAGAAGAAAAAGATGGTGTGGATGCTGTCTATGAACAAACATGTTGATTGTGAAGGCAGACCAGTTTTTGAGGGGCTGTTACAGGTCAGAGATCTGAAAAAAAAAAAAAAATCCAGTGAATGCATCTCTCCTCTTGTCACCGTTTCATGTTGTTCAGACGCACGCTTTTCTCCAGCTGAAACTGCCGCTGGTCCACTCTCTCTAGGAAGTTCTTTCGCTCCACGTACCTACAGACACACAGAGACAGTTGCTGAGATAATGGTGAAGGAAATAAAGCACATGCAAACAAGCACTTGGCAAGAACGACGATGACACAAACACTGGTTCTTGCTCTGTTTCTTGTGTCTGTGTGAGTTTAATGACTGCATACAGTACATTAAATATCATCTTTCCCACTGTGTCTTGGAACGAAGCACAACGGCGGTGAGTGGGGACAGTGGGGTGTTGGTAAATGTCAGCATTTTTTAAAGTGATTTCTCACACACATTAGTTTCTTTTGAAGGCGTGCAATCTTCACAATGCCATTTTCTGTCACAAGTGGTTCGCAACTGTGAAGTACCACAGATATCCACATTTTTGGATGTCTTCCTTATCTGACATGCCCAGTTCAGGTTTTGTAGCATTTACTCACTCTGTTTGACTTTAGTACTTTTTTGGAACACAAAAGAAGATATTTTGAAGAATTTTTCTGTTTTTGTCCATGCAATAAATGTCAATGGGTTCCAATTTCATTGTACAGATTTAAAAAAGCAACAAGACTGAGATGTGTTTAAAGGTGTGGTTGATTATGATTTCACTTTTTAACTTGTGTTAGTGTGTAATTTTGCTGTTTGAGCATAAACAACATCGGTGAAGTTACGATGCTCAAAGTTTAATTCAAAGGGAGATATTTCCTTTTAAAGAATTTGCTGTTTAAGATCTACAACAAACAGCTGGTAGGGACTACAATGTGCTGCTTCCGGGGTTAGTGACATCACTAACCCTAAAATGTGCATAAACCCTGCCCCAGGGAACACGAAACAAAGTGGGTGAGTCCATGTTGGGCTGCTTTAGAGAAGAGGAAGAGTTGTTGTAGTAGAGTTTTGTTGCCATGCCGTCATTTTACGCCGGACTGCTTCACAAACGAGGGTCAATTCAATGCTGGATTTGCACAAAAGATTAACATGATTGCACATGCTAGTGGATGAGTAATCCACAGCAACTACATACATTTATGTACTAACCATTCAGAAACATCCAGTTTTATTCCAATTTTATTCCTGAGTCTCTCCATCAGTGTCAGAATCCGGTTTGAACGATGTAAGGCTGAACACCGTTACTGAAAATCCTAATTTTGGCTGCGTGAGATTCTCCAGCTTTGTTGTTGTTGAGCAACTGAAACTCGAGCTGTTAAAGCTCTGCCCTCTTCTGTAAAACAGGCTGGGAGCAGTGGCTCTTTTGCATTTAAAGGGACAAACACAAAAATGGCTTGTTTTTGCTCACACCCAAATATGTGACCCTGGTCCACAAAACCAGTCATAAGTCCCAAGGGTATATTTGTAACAATATTAATGCCAAAAATAATTAGGATATTAGGTAAAGATCATGTTCCATGAAGATATTTAGTAAATTTCCTACCTGTAAATATAAATATATATTATATATATATATATATATTTATATTATATATATATATATATATATATATATATATATATATATATATATATATATAAATATATATTATATATATATATATATATTTATATTATATTATTATTTTTTTTTTTTTTTTGTGAGTGGATATGCATTGCTAAAGACTTCATTTGGACAACTTTAAAGGCGTTTTTCTCAATATTTGGATTTTTGCACCCTCAGATTCCGGATTTTCAAATAGTTGTATCTTGACCAAATATCATCTATCCTAACAAACCATACATTAATGGAAAGCTTTCAGATGACGTATAAATCTCAATTTCAAAAAATTGACCCTTATGACTGGTTTTGTGGTCCTGGGTCACATATGGGCAAATCATAATAAATTATTATTATGACTGACAAGCCATAATAAATGATCTGTGGGGTATTTTGAGCTGAAACTTCACAGACACATTCTGGGGACACCAGAGACTTATATTACATTTTGTAAAAGGGGCATAATAGGTCCCCTTTAAAATATCTTCTATGTGTTCCACAGAAGAATGAAAGTCATTCAGGCAAAGCCATAGAGGCAAGTTCAAAACGATCAAACGCCAAAATTTGTCTCAGACAGCAAAAAAGTGAACCTGTATCCATTAGATGTCAGAGGTTACAGGTGCATGTACTCAGCCTCCCTGTTTATTGTCAATACAAAACTCGCTGGTACTCAAGGTAAAAGCAGATGCTGAGGACAAAGATAATAAAACTGCCCTTTCAGGCTGACATCATTTGCTTTTGTGGTTTTCCTCAATAGTCTGGGTTCAGGTTCTCAGCAGAGAAGGGCATCTCCTACACAAAGCTTTATGTGAGGTCTAAATGAATTGTTCTGGAGAGCAGTGTTGCACACTAGGAAAACCCTTGGAGCAGCCATGTGATGCTATGGAGCAGAGACTGAACATTTTATTAGATATCATATCACGCCCCTGACAATGATGAAAAGAAGACAGAGCAAAAACTGATTGCCTGCGTCTTGTTTGAAGTCCTAATGGGATCTCTGTGAAACACACACAAACACCCACATACTCAAAACACAATCTGGCTTGAGGTATATGGTGGGTTTAAATGGGTCATCGTACATTTTTTTCAAGTAGGCATTTCACCTATTTCTAAATGCTATTGATCTTATTGTGAGCAATTCATCCATGTGTTATATTTATTTATTTTTACTTTTTTGCCCTCGTAATCTTTAGTCAAAATATCATAACCAAACCTTTCCGGTGAAATGACAGGACTTTTCCAGTAATTTAATCCGCTTAAACCCTGCCCCTGCAAGCTTATGTACATATGATGAACCTAATCCTCATGGTCAGTTTTGTGGCATCAAAAGTCATTAGTTTATGACCATTTTTTCCTTGTCTCATTCTGACAATTATTCAATGCCAGCCTTTTTGAAAAGAATTCCATTATGCAATTACACTGTGGCAGGTTTAAAATACAATCAAATATTGATGCTCAAAGTTAAATGATCAGTTACATAATTAATGTCCCTTCCGCTGTTCTTTCCTAAAGATGGGATTTATCGCATAGATCTGCAGAGCAGTAGGTGCTACACAAAGCCAGGAAAAGCACAGGCTTTTCCAAATTTCACTCTTATCGCTTGTCCTTCTGGTGTTTAGGAATAATAATATTTCTGTTCTGAAAACTCTGAGTGTTTGGCATGGTAATGGGTTGACAATGTTGATATATTTGGTCTTGGCGGAATAGATCTGCTACGCTGTTGCTGTAGCTTATTGCTGACTGCCAATACATACACAACATGCTGCTGTGAGCAAGTAAGACATACAATATAGCGTACATGAATTACCCATAGCAGATCTATACAGGTGGAGCTGGGGAAGGTGGAGGGTTTCTGAAAGCGTGGTGCACTGCTAAGGCAAATGCTACCAAAGTATTTGAAGGTTGAGCATGCAAGCTCATTGGCTACTAATAAAGCAGGAACCAATCAGCTGTAGATAACCCTATAGATAACGGTGTGATTATAAGCAGGTTGAGTTAAAGGTCCTATTAGCCTGCGCCATCTAGAGTTTCATTTTATGTATCGTACTATGTTTATGAACACAATATAGCCAACTCTGAATGGGTAAATTTGTCTCTTTTCACTGAGGAAGAAGTTTTGCAATCTAAAAAGTACACCTTGTTTCAATAGTACGCTGAATATTTTTAAAATCAAGAAAGAGTTTATTTTTCATGGTGTGACCCATTTAAAAGCTATTTTAGTGTTAGATTTACCTAATTCAATTCCGTAAACATTGCGCTTCATGCCAGCAGTGTTTGAAAAGCACAATCTGTCACATGGCTGCTCCGTTTCCCCTAAATCCCAGCAGAGGGTCACTCTCCCCAGTGTCTCAATCCCAGAATGCTCTGATGCCCAACCAACCGTTTGCCTCCAGAGACTTGACCCTGGGTTTACCAACTGTGTGAGCTTTGACAGATCTGGGTGCATTTGTTGTCCTACATTTTGTGGAAAAAAAAAAAAAAAAAAAGAAGATCTGCGACCAGTCTTACACTGAAAACAGCCCTTACAGTCCTCTGGGCATACAGTTTGGCCTAGCGGCCTGTGCACTATGCTATTCTCCAGTCTGCGCG